>NW_027189131.1:4947108-4989515 GCF_040958095.1 Procambarus clarkii
TATTAATTCATATATATATACGATAAAAATGATGCAAACACATAATTGATTAGATAATAACCTTAAATACTTCATTTTCAAATCATCTATTTGTTTCTCGTTAAAATACTGAGTAAGATATTGAAAAGGGGAGAAGTTCGGTTTTTATTGCATATATCGACGTTTCAGCCGGATTAGAGCGGTTTTACGTGTACATCTTCCATCGTTAATATAAACGGAAAATCAAGAACATTATAGTTAATTCTAATTAAAACACATTGTTTTTTATCATTTGTATTGGAAACAACATTGTCATATGTCTTTTCTTGGAACTAAATAATACGAAACCTCGCTCTATGATTTGAAGTTAAAATCCTCAAATATGGTTATATAGTGACTTTTTTCACGTTTTTCATGTAGTTTGATATGACGTAAATATATTCATTTTTACCAATATTTCGATACTATTTCATGTAGTATCACGATATGTGATTTGGCCTTCAAATCTCAGAATTTCGCATAATATTGCATTTTAAGCTAGTTTTCTTGCATTTTGCTTCGTACGAAAAATCATCGAATTTAGCAATATTTTAACGTTTATCATCTCCTTTTCCTTCATGTGATTTAAACATAATATCATCGAATTAGGCAATATTTTGCCGTTTTCCACGTTTTTGTGAATTTTCCGTCCATGGGTATTAATTCATATATATATATATACGATAAAAATGATGCAAACACATAATTGATTAGATAATAACCTTAAATACTTCATTTTCAATCATCTATTTGTTTCTCGTTAAAATACTGAGTAAGATATTGAAAAGGGGAGAAGTTCGGTTTTTATTGCATATATCGACGTTTCAGTCGGATTAGAGCGGTTTTACGTGTACATCTTCCCTCGTTAATATAAACGGAAAATCAAGAACATTATAGTTAATTCTAATGAAAACACATTGTTTTTTATCATTTGTATTGGAAACAACATTGTCATATGTCTTTTCTTGGAACTAAATAATACGAAACCTCGCTCTATGATTTGATTTTAAAATCCTCAAATATGGTTATATAGTGACTTTTTTCACGTTTTTCATGTAGTTTGATATTACGTAAATATATTCATTTTTACCAATATTTCGATACTATTTCATGTAGTATCACGATATGTGATTTGGGCTTCAAATCTCAGAATTTCGCATAATATTGCATTTTAAGCAAGTTTTCTTGCATTTTGCTTCGTACGAAAAATCATCGAATTTAGCAATATTTTAACGTTTATCATCTCCTTTTCCTTCATGTGATTTAAACAAAATATCATCGAATTAGGCAATATTTTGCCGTTTTCCACGTTTTTGTGAATTTTCCGACCATGGGTATTAATTCATATATATATACGATAAAAATGATGCAAACACATAATTGATTAGATAATAACCTTAAATACTTCATTTTCAATCATCTATTTGTTTCTCGTTAAAATACTGAGTAAGATATTGAAAAGGGGAGAAGTTCGGTTTTTATTGCATATATCGACGTTTCAGCCAGATTAGAGCGGTTTTACGTGTACATCTTCCATCGTTAATATAAACGGAAAATCAAGAACATTATAGTTAATTCTAATGAAAACACATTGTTTTTTATCATTTGTATTGGAAACAACATTGTCATATGTCTTTTCTAGGAACTAAATAATACGAAACCTCGCTCTATGATTTGAAGTTAAAATCCTCAAATATGGTTATATAGTGACTTTTTTCACGTTTTTCATGTAATAAATATATTCATTTTTACCAATATTTCGATACTATTTCATGTAGTATCACGATATGTGATTTGGCCTTGAAATCTCAGAATTTCGCATAATATTGCATTTTAAGCAAGTTTTCTTGCATTTTGTTTCGTACTGAAAATCATCGAATTTAGCAATATTTTGACGTTTATCATCCCCTTTTCCTTCATGTGATTTAAACAAAATATCATCGAATTAGGCAATATTTTGTCGTTTTCCACGTTTTTGTGAATTTTCAGTCCATGGGTATTAATTCATATATATACGATAAAAATGATGCAAACACATAATTGATTTGATAATAACCTTAAATACTTCATTTTCAATCATCTATTTGTTTCTCGTTAAAATACTGAGTAAGATGTTGAAAAGGGGAGAAGTTCAGTTTTTATTGCATATATCGACGTTTCAGCCAGATTAGAGCGGTTTTACGTGTACATCTTCCCTCGTTAATATAAACGGAAAATCAAGAACATTATAGTTAATTCTAATGAAAACACATTGTTTTTTATCATTTGTATTGGAAACAACATTGTCATATGTCTTTTCTTGGAACTAAATAATACGAAACCTCGCTCTATGATTTGAAGTTAAAATCCTCAAATATGGTTATATAGTGACTTTTTTCACGTTTTTCATGTAGTTGATATACGTAAATATATTCATTTTTACCAATATTTCGATACTATTTCATGTAGTATCACGATATGTGATTTGGCCTTGAAATCTCAGAATTTCGCATAATATTGCATTTTAAGCAAGTTTTCTTGCATTTTGTTTCGTACTGAAAATCATCGAATTTAGCAATATTTTGACGTTTATCATCCCCTTTTCCTTCATGTGATTTAAACAAAATATCATCGAATTAGGCAATATTTTGTCGTTTTCCACGTTTTTGTGAATTTTCAGTCCATGGGTATTAATTCATATATATATACGATAAAAATGATGCAAACACATAATTGATTAGATAATAACCTTAAATACTTCATTTTCAATCATCTATTTGTTTCTCGTTAAAATACTGAGTAAGATGTTGAAAAGGGGAGAAGTTCAGTTTTTATTGCATATATCGACGTTTCAGCCAGATTAGAGCGGTTTTACGTGTACATCTTCCCTCGTTAATATAAACGGAAAATCAAGAACATTATAGTTAATTCTAATGAAAACACATTGTTTTTTATCATTTGTATTGGAAACAACATTGTCATATGTCTTTTCTTGGAACTAAATAATACGAAACCTCGCTCTATGATTTGAAGTTAAAATCCTCAAATATGGTTATATAGTGACTTTTTTCACGTTTTTATGTAGTTTGATATTACGTAAATATATTCATTTTTACCAATATTTCGATACTATTTCATGTAGTATCACGATATGTGATTTGGCCTTCAAATCTCAGAATTTCGCATAATATTGCATTTTAAGCAAGTTTTCTTGCATTTTGCTTCGTACGAAAAATCATCGAATTTAGCAATATTTTAACGTTTATCATCTCCTTTTCCTTCATGTGATTTAAACAAAATATCATCGAATTAGGCAATATTTTGCCGTTTTCCACGTTTTTGTGAATTTTCCGTCCATGAGTATTAATTCATATATATATATACGATAAAAATGATGCAAACACATAATTGATTAGATAATAACCTTAAATACTTCATTTTCAATCATCTATTTGTTTCTCGTTAAAATACTGAGTAAGATGTTGAAAAGGTGAGAAGTTCGGTTTTTATTGCATATATCGACGTTTCAGCCAGATTAGAGCGGTTTTACGTGTACATCTTCCCTCGTTAATATAAACGGAAAATCAAGAACATTATAGTTAATTCTAATGAAAACACATTGTTTTTTATCATTTGTATTGGAAACAACATTGTCATATGTCTTTTCTTGGAACTAAATAATACGAAACCTCGCTCTATGATTTGATTTTAAAATCCTCAAATATGGTTATATAGTGACTTTTTTCACGTTTTTCATGTAGTTTGATATTACGTAAATATATTCATTTTTACCAATATTTCGATACTATTTCATGTAGTATCACGATATGTGATTTGGGCTTCAAATCTCAGAATTTCGCATAATATTGCATTTTAAGCAAGTTTTCTTGCATTTTGCTTCGTACGAAAAATCATCGAATTTAGCAATATTTTAACGTTTATCATCTCCTTTTCCTTCATGTGATTTAAACAAAATATCATCGAATTAGGCAATATTTTGCCGTTTTCCACGTTTTTGTGAATTTTCCGTCCATGAGTATTAATTCATATATATATACGATAAAAATGATGCAAACACATAATTGATTAGATAATAACCTTAAATACTTCATTTTCAATCATCTATTTGTTTCTCGTTAAAATACTGAGTAGGATGTTGAAAAGGTGAGAAGTTCGGTTTTTATTGCATATATCGACGTTTCAGCCAGATTAGAGCGGTTTTACGTGTACATCTTCCCTCGTTAATATAAACGGAAAATCAAGAACATTATAGTTAATTCTAATGAAAACACATTGTTTTTTATCATTTGTATTGGAAACAACATTGTCATATGTCTTTTCTTGGAACTAAATAATACGAAACCTCGCTCTATGATTTGATTTTAAAATCCTCAAATATGGTTATATAGTGACTTTTTTCACGTTTTTCATGTAGTTTGATATTACGTAAATATATTCATTTTTACCAATATTTCGATACTATTTCATGTAGTATCACGATATGTGATTTGGGCTTCAAATCTCAGAATTTCGCATAATATTGCATTTTAAGCAAGTTTTCTTGCATTTTGCTTCGTACGAAAAATCATCGAATTTAGCAATATTTTAACGTTTATCATCTCCTTTTCCTTCATGTGATTTAAACAAAATATCATCGAATTAGGCAATATTTTGCCGTTTTCCACGTTTTTGTGAATTTTCCGTCCATGGGTATTAATTCATATATATATACGATAAAAATGATGCAAACACATAATTGATTAGATAATAACCTTAAATACTTCATTTTCAATCATCTATTTGTTTCTCGTTAAAATACTGAGTAAGATATTGAAAAGGGGAGAAGTTCGGTTTTTATTGCATATATCGACGTTTCAGCCGGATTAGAGCGGTTTTACGTGTACATCTTCCATCGTTAATATAAACGGAAAATCAAGAACATTATAGTTAATTCTAATGAAAACACATTGTTTTTTATCATTTGTATTGGAAACAACATTGTCATATGTCTTTTCTAGGAACTAAATAATACGAAACCTCGCTCTATGATTTGAAGTTAAAATCCTCAAATATGGTTATATAGTGACTTTTTTCACGTTTTTCATGTAGTAAATATATTCATTTTTACCAATATTTCGATACTATTTCATGTAGTATCACGATATGTGATTTGGCCTTGAAATCTCAGAATTTCGCATAATATTGCATTTTAAGCAAGTTTTCTTGCATTTTGTTTCGTACTGAAAATCATCGAATTTAGCAATATTTTGACGTTTATCATCCCCTTTTCCTTCATGTGATTTAAACAAAATATCATCGAATTAGGCAATATTTTGTCGTTTTCCACGTTTTTGTGAATTTTCAGTCCATGGGTATTAATTCATATATATATACGATAAAAATGATGCAAACACATAATTGATTAGATAATAACCTTAAATACTTCATTTTCAATCATCTATTTGTTTCTCGTTAAAATACTGAGTAAGATGTTGAAAAGGTGAGAAGTTCGGTTTTTATTGCATATATCGACGTTTCAGCCAGATTAGAGCGGTTTTACGTGTACATCTTCCCTCGTTAATATAAACGGAAAATCAAGAACATTATAGTTAATTCTAATGAAAACACATTGTTTTTTATCATTTGTATTGGAAACAACATTGTCATATGTCTTTTCTTGGAACTAAATAATACGAAACCTCGCTCTATGATTTGAAGTTAAAATCCTCAAATATGGTTATATAGTGACTTTTTTCACGTTTTTCATGTAGTTTGATATTACGTAAATAAATTCATTTTTACCAATATTTCGATACTATTTCATGTAGTATCACGATATGTGATTTGGCCTTCAAATCTCAGAATTTCGCATAATATTGCATTTTAAGCAAGTTTTCTTGCATTTTGCTTCGTACGAAAAATCATCGAATTTAGCAATATTTTAACGTTTATCATCTCCTTTTCCTTCATGTGATTTAAACAAAATATCATCGAATTAGGCAATATTTTGCCGTTTTCCACGTTTTTGTGAATTTTCCGTCCATGGGTATTAATTCATATATATATATACGATAAAAATGATGCAAACACATAATTGATTAGATAATAACCTTAAATACTTCATTTTCAATCATCTATTTGTTTCTCGTTAAAATACTGAGTAAGATATTGAAAAGGGGAGAAGTTCGGTTTTTATTGCATATATCGACGTTTCAGCCGGATTAGAGCGGTTTTACGTGTACATCTTCCCTCGTTAATATAAACGGAAAATCAAGAACATTATAGTTAATTCTAATGAAAACACATTGTTTTTTATCATTTGTATTGGAAACAACATTGTCATATGTCTTTTCTTGGAACTAAATAATACGAAACCTCGCTCTATGATTTGAATTTAAAATCCTCAAATATGGTTATATAGTGACTTTTTTCACGTTTTTCATGTAGTTTGATATTACGTAAATATATTCATTTTTACCAATATTTCGATACTATTTCATGTAGTATCACGATATGTGATTTGGGCTTCAAATCTCAGAATTTCGCATAATATTGCATTTTAAGCAAGTTTTCTTGCATTTTGCTTCGTACGAAAAATCATCGAATTTAGCAATATTTTAACGTTTATCATCTCCTTTTCCTTCATGTGATTTAAACAAAATATCATCGAATTAGGCAATATTTTGCCGTTTTCCACGTTTTTGTGAATTTTCCGATCCATGGGTATTAATTCATATATATATACGATAAAAATGATGCAAACACATAATTGATTAGATAATAACCTTAAATACTTCATTTTCAATCATCTATTTGTTTCTCGTTAAAATACTGAGTAAGATATTGAAAAGGGGAGAAGTTCGGTTTTTATTGCATATATCGACGTTTCAGCCGGATTAGAGCGGTTTTACGTGTACATCTTCCATCGTTAATATAAACGGAAAATCAAGAACATTATAGTTAATTCTAATGAAAACACATTGTTTTTTATCATTTGTATTGGAAACAACATTGTCATATGTCTTTTCTAGGAACTAAATAATACGAAACCTCGCTCTATGATTTGAAGTTAAAATCCTCAAATATGGTTATATAGTGACTTTTTTCACGTTTTTCATGTAATAAATATATTCATTTTTACCAATATTTCGATACTATTTCATGTAGTATCACGATATGTGATTTGGCCTTGAAATCTCAGAATTTCGCATAATATTGCATTTTAAGCAAGTTTTCTTGCATTTTGTTTCGTACTGAAAATCATCGAATTTAGCAATATTTTGACGTTTATCATCCCCTTTTCCTTCATGTGATTTAAACAAAATATCATCGAATTAGGCAATATTTTGTCGTTTTCCACGTTTTTGTGAATTTTCAGTCCATGGGTATTAATTCATATATATACGATAAAAATGATGCAAACACATAATTGATTTGATAATAACCTTAAATACTTCATTTTCAATCATCTATTTGTTTCTCGTTAAAATACTGAGTAAGATGTTGAAAAGGGGAGAAGTTCAGTTTTTATTGCATATATCGACGTTTCAGCCAGATTAGAGCGGTTTTACGTGTACATCTTCCCTCGTTAATATAAACGGAAAATCAAGAACATTATAGTTAATTCTAATGAAAACACATTGTTTTTTATCATTTGTATTGGAAACAACATTGTCATATGTCTTTTCTAGGAACTAAATAATACGAAACCTCGCTCTATGATTTGAAGTTAAAATCCTCAAATATGGTTATATAGTGACTTTTTTCACGTTTTTCATGTAATAAATATATTCATTTTTACCAATATTTCGATACTATTTCATGTAGTATCACGATATGTGATTTGGCCTTGAAATCTCAGAATTTCGCATAATATTGCATTTTAAGCAAGTTTTCTTGCATTTTGTTTCGTACTGAAAATCATCGAATTTAGCAATATTTTGACGTTTATCATCCCCTTTTCCTTCATGTGATTTAAACAAAATATCATCGAATTAGGCAATATTTTGTCGTTTTCCACGTTTTTGTGAATTTTCAGTCCATGGGTATTAATTCATATATATACGATAAAAATGATGCAAACACATAATTGATTTGATAATAACCTTAAATACTTCATTTTCAATCATCTATTTGTTTCTCGTTAAAATACTGAGTAAGATGTTGAAAAGGGGAGAAGTTCAGTTTTTATTGCATATATCGACGTTTCAGCCAGATTAGAGCGGTTTTACGTGTACATCTTCCCTCGTTAATATAAACGGAAAATCAAGAACATTATAGTTAATTCTAATGAAAACACATTGTTTTTTATCATTTGTATTGGAAACAACATTGTCATATGTCTCTTCTTGGAACTAAATAATACGAAACCTCGCTCTATGATTTGAAGTTAAAATCCTCAAATATGGTTATATAGTGACTTTTTTCACGTTTTTTATGTAGTTTGATATTACGTAAATATATTCATTTTTACCAATATTTCGATACTATTTCATGTAGTATCACGATATGTGATTTGGCCTTCAAATCTCAGAATTTCGCATAATATTGCATTTTAAGCAAGTTTTCTTGCATTTTGCTTCGTACGAAAAATCATCGAATTTAGCAATATTTTAACGTTTATCATCTCCTTTTCCTTCATGTGATTTAAACAAAATATCATCGAATTAGGCAATATTTTGCCGTTTTCCACGTTTTTGTGAATTTTCCGTCCATGAGTATTAATTCATATATATATACGATAAAAATGATGCAAACACATAATTGATTAGATAATAACCTTAAATACTTCATTTTCAATCATCTATTTGTTTCTCGTTAAAATACTGAGTAAGATGTTGAAAAGGTGAGAAGTTCGGTTTTTATTGCATATATCGACGTTTCAGCCAGATTAGAGCGGTTTTACGTGTACATCTTCCCTCGTTAATATAAACGGAAAATCAAGAACATTATAGTTAATTCTAATGAAAACACATTGTTTTTTATCATTTGTATTGGAAACAACATTGTCATATGTCTTTTCTTGGAACTAAATAATACGAAACCTCGCTCTATGATTTGATTTTAAAATCCTCAAATATGGTTATATAGTGACTTTTTTCACGTTTTTCATGTAGTTTGATATTACGTAAATATATTCATTTTTACCAATATTTCGATACTATTTCATGTAGTATCACGATATGTGATAAGGGCCTTCAAATCTCAGAATTTCGCATAATATTGCATTTTAAGCAAGTTTTCTTGCATTTTGCTTCGTACGAAAAATCATCGAATTTAGCAATATTTTAACGTTTATCATCTCCTTTTCCTTCATGTGATTTAAACAAAATATCATCGAATTAGGCAATATTTTGCCGTTTTCCACGTTTTTGTGAATTTTCCGTCCATGAGTATTAATTCATATATATATACGATAAAAATGATGCAAACACATAATTGATTAGATAATAACCTTAAATACTTCATTTTCAATCATCTATTTGTTTCTCGTTAAAATACTGAGTAAGATGTTGAAAAGGTGAGAAGTTCGGTTTTTATTGCATATATCGACGTTTCAGCCAGATTAGAGCGGTTTTACGTGTACATCTTCCCTCGTTAATATAAACGGAAAATCAAGAACATTATAGTTAATTCTAATGAAAACACATTGTTTTTTATCATTTGTATTGGAAACAACATTGTCATATGTCTTTTCTTGGAACTAAATAATACGAAACCTCGCTCTATGATTTGAAGTTAAAATCCTCAAATATGGTTATATAGTGACTTTTTTCACGTTTTTCATGTAGTTTGATATTACGTAAATAAATTCATTTTTACCAATATTTCGATACTATTTCATGTAGTATCACGATATGTGATTTGGCCTTCAAATCTCAGAATTTCGCATAATATTGCATTTTAAGCAAGTTTTCTTGCATTTTGCTTCGTACGAAAAATCATCGAATTTAGCAATATTTTAACGTTTATCATCTCCTTTTCCTTCATGTGATTTAAACAAAATATCATCGAATTAGGCAATATTTTGCCGTTTTCCACGTTTTTGTGAATTTTCCGTCCATGGGTATTAATTCATATATATATATATACGATAAAAATGATGCAAACACATAATTGATTAGATAATAACCTTAAATACTTCATTTTCAATCATCTATTTGTTTCTCGTTAAAATACTGAGTAAGATATTGAAAAGGGGAGAAGTTCGGTTTTTATTGCATATATCGACGTTTCAGTCGGATTAGAGCGGTTTTACGTGTACATCTTCCCTCGTTAATATAAACGGAAAATCAAGAACATTATAGTTAATTCTAATGAAAACACATTGTTTTTTATCATTTGTATTGGAAACAACATTGTCATATGTCTTTTCTTGGAACTAAATAATACGAAACCTCGCTCTATGATTTGATTTTAAAATCCTCAAATATGGTTATATAGTGACTTTTTTCACGTTTTTCATGTAGTTTGATATTACGTAAATATATTCATTTTTACCAATATTTCGATACTATTTCATGTAGTATCACGATATGTGATTTGGGCTTCAAATCTCAGAATTTCGCATAATATTGCATTTTAAGCAAGTTTTCTTGCATTTTGCTTCGTACGAAAAATCATCGAATTTAGCAATATTTTAACGTTTATCATCTCCTTTTCCTTCATGTGATTTAAACAAAATATCATCGAATTAGGCAATATTTTGCCGTTTTCCACGTTTTTGTGAATTTTCCGACCATGGGTATTAATTCATATATATATACGATAAAAATGATGCAAACACATAATTGATTAGATAATAACCTTAAATACTTCATTTTCAATCATCTATTTGTTTCTCGTTAAAATACTGAGTAAGATATTGAAAAGGGGAGAAGTTCGGTTTTTATTGCATATATCGACGTTTCAGCCGGATTAGAGCGGTTTTACGTGTACATCTTCCATCGTTAATATAAACGGAAAATCAAGAACATTATAGTTAATTCTAATGAAAACACATTGTTTTTATCATTTGTATTGGAAACAACATTGTCATATGTCTTTTCTAGGAACTAAATAATACGAAACCTCGCTCTATGATTTGAAGTTAAAATCCTCAAATATGGTTATATAGTGACTTTTTTCACGTTTTTCATGTAATAAATATATTCATTTTTACCAATATTTCGATACTATTTCATGTAGTATCACGATATGTGATTTGGCCTTGAAATCTCAGAATTTCGCATAATATTGCATTTTAAGCAAGTTTTCTTGCATTTTGTTTCGTACTGAAAATCATCGAATTTAGCAATATTTTGACGTTTATCATCCCCTTTTCCTTCATGTGATTTAAACAAAATATCATCGAATTAGGCAATATTTTGTCGTTTTCCACGTTTTTGTGAATTTTCAGTCCATGGGTATTAATTCATATATATACGATAAAAATGATGCAAACACATAATTGATTTGATAATAACCTTAAATACTTCATTTTCAATCATCTATTTGTTTCTCGTTAAAATACTGAGTAAGATGTTGAAAAGGGGAGAAGTTCAGTTTTTATTGCATATATCGACGTTTCAGCCAGATTAGAGCGGTTTTACGTGTACATCTTCCCTCGTTAATATAAACGGAAAATCAAGAACATTATAGTTAATTCTAATGAAAACACATTGTTTTTTATCATTTGTATTGGAAACAACATTGTCATGTCTTTTCTTGGAACTAAATAATACGAAACCTCGCTCTATGATTTGAAGTTAAAATCCTCAAATATGGTTATATAGTGACTTTTTTCACGTTTTTTATGTAGTTTGATATTACGTAAATATATTCATTTTTACCAATATTTCGATACTATTTCATGTAGTATCACGATATGTGATTTGGCCTTCAAATCTCAGAATTTCGCATAATATTGCATTTTAAGCAAGTTTTCTTGCATTTTGCTTCGTACGAAAAATCATCGAATTTAGCAATATTTTAACGTTTATCATCTCCTTTTCCTTCATGTGATTTAAACAAAATATCATCGAATTAGGCAATATTTTGCCGTTTTCCACGTTTTTGTGAATTTTCCGTCCATGAGTATTAATTCATATATATATACGATAAAAATGATGCAAACACATAATTGATTAGATAATAACCTTAAATACTTCATTTTCAATCATCTATTTGTTTCTCGTTAAAATACTGAGTAAGATGTTGAAAAGGTGAGAAGTTCGGTTTTTATTGCATATATCGACGTTTCAGCCAGATTAGAGCGGTTTTACGTGTACATCTTCCCTCGTTAATATAAACGGAAAATCAAGAACATTATAGTTAATTCTAATGAAAACACATTGTTTTTTATCATTTGTATTGGAAACAACATTGTCATATGTCTTTTCTTGGAACTAAATAATACGAAATCTCGCTCTATGATTTGATTTTAAAATCCTCAAATATGGTTATATAGTGACTTTTTTCACGTTTTTCATGTAGTTTGATATTACGTAAATATATTCATTTTACCAATATTTCGATACTATTTCATGTAGTATCACGATATGTGATTTGGGCTTCAAATCTCAGAATTTCGCATAATATTGCATTTTAAGCAAGTTTTCTTGCATTTTGCTTCGTACGAAAAATCATCGAATTTAGCAATATTTTAACGTTTATCATCTCCTTTTCCTTCATGTGATTTAAACAAAATATCATCGAATTAGGCAATATTTTGCCGTTTTCCACGTTTTTGTGAATTTTCCGTCCATGAGTATTAATTCATATATATATACGATAAAAATGATGCAAACACATAATTGATTAGATAATAACCTTAAATACTTCATTTTCAATCATCTATTTGTTTCTCGTTAAAATACTGAGTAAGATGTTGAAAAGGTGAGAAGTTCGGTTTTTATTGCATATATCGACGTTTCAGCCAGATTAGAGCGGTTTTACGTGTACATCTTCCCTCGTTAATATAAACGGAAAATCAAGAACATTATAGTTAATTCTAATGAAAACACATTGTTTTTTATCATTTGTATTGGAAACAACATTGTCATATGTCTTTTCTTGGAACTAAAAAATACGAAACCTCGCTCTATGATTTGAAGTTAAAATCCTCAAATATGGTTATATAGTGACTTTTTTCACGTTTTTCATGTAGTTTGATATTACGTAAATAAATTCATTTTTACCAATATTTCGATACTATTTCATGTAGTATCACGATATGTGATTTGGCCTTCAAATCTCAGAATTTCGCATAATATTGCATTTTAAGCAAGTTTTCTTGCATTTTGCTTCGTACGAAAAATCATCGAATTTAGCAATATTTTAACGTTTATCATCTCCTTTTCCTTCATGTGATTTAAACAAAATATCATCGAATTAGGCAATATTTTGCCGTTTTCCACGTTTTTGTGAATTTTCCGTCCATGGGTATTAATTCATATATATATACGATAAAAATGATGCAAACACATAATTGATTAGATAATAACCTTAAATACTTCATTTTCAAACATCTATTTGTTTCTCGTTAAAATACTGAGTAAGATATTGAAAAGGGGAGAAGTTCGGTTCTTATTGCATATATCGACGTTTCAGCCGGATTAGAGCGGTTTTACGTGTACATCTTCCATCGTTAATATAAACGGAAAATCAAGAACATTATAGTTAATTCTAATTAAAACACATTGTTTTTTATCATTTGTATTGGAAACAACATTGTCATATGTCTTTTCTTGGAACTAAATAATACGAAACCTCGCTCTATGATTTGAAGTTAAAATCCTCAAATATGGTTATATAGTGACTTTTTTCACGTTTTTCATGTAGTTTGATATGACGTAAATATATTCATTTTTACCAATATTTCGATACTATTTCATGTAGTATCACGATATGTGATTTGGCCTTCAAATCTCAGAATTTCGCATAATATTGCATTTTAAGCTAGTTTTCTTGCATTTTGCTTCGTACGAAAAATCATCGAATTTAGCAATATTTTAACGTTTATCATCTCCTTTTCCTTCATGTGATTTAAACATAATATCATCGAATTAGGCAATATTTTGCCGTTTTCCACGTTTTTGTGAATTTTCCGTCCATGGGTATTAATTCATATATATATATATACGATAAAAATGATGCAAACACATAATTGATTAGATAATAACCTTAAATACTTCATTTTCAATCATCTATTTGTTTCTCGTTAAAATACTGAGTAAGATATTGAAAAGGGGAGAAGTTCGGTTTTTATTGCATATATCGACGTTTCAGTCGGATTAGAGCGGTTTTACGTGTACATCTTCCCTCGTTAATATAAACGGAAAATCAAGAACATTATAGTTAATTCTAATGAAAACACATTGTTTTTTATCATTTGTATTGGAAACAACATTGTCATATGTCTTTTCTTGGAACTAAATAATACGAAACCTCGCTCTATGATTTGATTTTAAAATCCTCAAATATGGTTATATAGTGACTTTTTTCACGTTTTTCATGTAGTTTGATATTACGTAAATATATTCATTTTTACCAATATTTCGATACTATTTCATGTAGTATCACGATATGTGATTTGGGCTTCAAATCTCAGAATTTCGCATAATATTGCATTTTAAGCTAGTTTTCTTGCATTTTGCTTCGTACGAAAAATCATCGAATTTAGCAATATTTTAACGTTTATCATCTCCTTTTCCTTCATGTGATTTAAACAAAATATCATCGAATTAGGCAATATTTTGCCGTTTTCCACGTTTTTGTGAATTTTCCGACCATGGGTATTAATTCATATATATATACGATAAAAATGATGCAAACACATAATTGATTAGATAATAACCTTAAATACTTCATTTTCAATCATCTATTTGTTTCTCGTTAAAATACTGAGTAAGATATTGAAAAGGGGAGAAGTTCGGTTTTTATTGCATATATCGACGTTTCAGCCGGATTAGAGCGGTTTAACGTGTACATCTTCCATCGTTAATATAAACGGAAAATCAAGAACATTATAGTTAATTCTAATGAAAACACATTGTTTTTATCATTTGTATTGGAAACAACATTGTCATATGTCTTTTCTAGGAACTAAATAATACGAAACCTCGCTCTATGATTTGAAGTTAAAATCCTCAAATATGGTTATATAGTGACTTTTTTCACGTTTTTCGTGTAATAAATATATTCATTTTTACCAATATTTCGATACTATTTCATGTAGTATCACGATATGTGATTTGGCCTTGAAATCTCAGAATTTCGCATAATATTGCATTTTAAGCAAGTTTTCTTGCATTTTGTTTCGTACTGAAAATCATCGAATTTAGCAATATTTTGACGTTTATCATCCCCCTTTTCCTTCATGTGATTTAAACAAAATATCATCGAATTAGGCAATATTTTGTCGTTTTCCACGTTTTTGTGAATTTTCAGTCCATGGGTATTAATTCATATATATACGATAAAAATGATGCAAACACATAATTGATTTGATAATAACCTTAAATACTTCATTTTCAATCATCTATTTGTTTCTCGTTAAAATACTGAGTAAGATGTTGAAAAGGGGAGAAGTTCAGTTTTTATTGCATATATCGACGTTTCAGCCAGATTAGAGCGGTTTTACGTGTACATCTTCCCTCGTTAATATAAACGGAAAATCAAGAACATTATAGTTAATTCTAATGAAAACACATTGTTTTTTATCATTTGTATTGGAAACAACATTGTCATATGTCTTTTCTTGGAACTAAATAATACGAAACCTCGCTCTATGATTTGAAGTTAAAATCCTCAAATATGGTTATATAGTGACTTTTTTCACGTTTTTTATGTAGTTTGATATTACGTAAATATATTCATTTTTACCAATATTTCGATACTATTTCATGTAGTATCACGATATGTGATTTGGCCTTCAAATCTCAGAATTTCGCATAATATTGCATTTTAAGCAAGTTTTCTTGCATTTTGCTTCGTACGAAAAATCATCGAATTTAGCAATATTTTAACGTTTATCTGTGAGGAGGTGGTTCACCAGCTCACTTACAATAGTGCTCTTATGCCTGTGGGAGCCAGTACACTTGTTAAGTGCACTTGTTAAGTGGGCGGACTTAAGTTTTGTACCAGCAACCGAAACATCTAGTGTTTGGGCTCATGTGAGAGCCCCAGTCATCAGCAGTCCATAAATGTTACCCTGGCCGGGGTGGCATGTCTGTGGACAGTGCTAGAGCTGATAGCATCATCTCATTGTATGGCATGGAGCCAGACAACTTTGCGCGCGAACGCCTAGGCCGCAGGCGTGGGGTGAAACATGTGGGGCCCCACGCTCGCTGGCCACTTGAGTGGTTGTCATGGGAACCAGCCGCCATCTTAGTAAACATCTTGAGCCGCCATGTTGGTCGGCCATCTTGGAGCTGCCCTAGGGGCTATGCTACACCGTCGCTGATTGGATGAGAGGGGTAGGCCGCTGTATGCCTTCCTCTCATTGGTTATTTCGAGAAGGACGCGGGAAGAGCCGGTGTGAGCATCATTCTGAACTCAGCCGCCACCTTGTCAAGACGTTCCTGTACTCAATTCGGCCAAATTGGAGTATAGGGCGTCGTGGTGGCTGGACTACAACTGCTGATGCTTCCTGCTTCACCTACGACATCGGTCGTCACAGAATCCGGCCGAAGTCGTCGCTTGGAGGGGTTTAAGACATTATTGTATGCAGGGGGTAGAGGTACAGTGATCTGGGATCGTGGGGGAATGTGCATACGAGCAGCAACAGACTCGTAGATCCCATACCAGTGATGATTAGACTTGCTAGTGCTCTGTAGCAGTCGATGGGAACGGGGAAATTCGTGTCAGTGTTAAGGCAATTTCCCATGTTGGTGTGAGACGCTATCGTTGTGCGCGTCACCTGGGTATGAACGCTTCACTTCACCGGGGAGTCGAGGGTGCGAACTCAGCCGTGTTGAGCGGGAGGGGTTCGAGTGTGCGCCAATTTTCCGTATAAGTACTACGGTCAGGAACTACCGCCGCCTACGCCACCCCGAGCGAGCCAGCCACCTATAGCGGGGTGCCTGATGTATGGGAATGGTGTGTAAAGCCGGCAGTGTGAATGAGTAAGTACCTATGTGTGTATTTTGGTGATTAGTAGTCTCTAAAGCTTGAATTCGAGGTCAAGTGTTCCGTCACATTGTCACGCAGCACCTGTTCAGGTGGAGTGAATTGTGGGCGAGGAGATTAATCACCTGTGTTGTCATCTTGTCAGTCCAGAGGGACTTAAGTCTGGTGTACACAGACGTACAGTGTGTGTGTGTGTGTGGGTACACACGGGGAACAGAATATACATAGATTAGCCAAGGACGGAGAGGATGTCCATGTAATAAATTCTTTTATTTCATTGTGGTAATCATTTTTGATCGTCCGTGGGACGGAGTGATATCATTTCCATGTGTGGTCTTGCAGGTGTGGAATTCCAACACTGAGCGCTCAGGTATGTGTAACGCCAGTGATTCCTGGCAATGATTATTGTGGAGTGTGCCACAGTGTGGCTTAAATTTCTTGTAGTGTTCCCAGGGCCGTGACAAGTGTGATTTATATAAATATATATATTGTGGTTGCAGTATTAATTAACGTAATTTTGGTGAGGTTTGGTGAGTGACGAGGCCGTCTAGAGAGACCGCCCCCGCTCGAGTAACGTAACTCTCGAGTGTTTATCGGCATGCGTGACCGATAAATCACTCACATGTGATTTAAGGAGTGTGAGATTCTCCTTAGTGTTCCCAATAACGTTTGATAGCTGTAGGCTACATGTGTCAGCGGTAATTATATATATATATATAATCGTAGTGTCACGGTGCCCAGTGTTAATGTGTTATTTACTGTGTGGTGATTGCAATATATTGACCTATGTTCTAGGGGTCATTTGCAGCAGTAAGTAAGTAAGTGTGTGCAGTATCCTAATATTTGGAAATTGGAGTACTTGCCGTGTGTGTTATTGCAAAGGGGGTTGTTATTTGATGGTGATTGTTGCTAGTGTTGAGCAATCACCGTATGTGATTGCAGTTCAGTAAAACCATTGTGGGGCAGGGTTCTAGAGGGTTCATGTCCTGTAGGTTATTTTACTAGGTTCTGCAGTATTGTCATTGCAACCGGATTGTAACGTAAATCACTGTGATTTGTTAGTGTGATTTGTCATTGTCGTGGGGGAACTCGGCTGTAGACGAGTACTTGGATATACAAATATATTCTCCTGGTTATCTGGTAGGACATCGAAGTCCAGTATTCAGTGAGGTGATTGCGAGGCAATTAATATAACGTAACCAAGGGAACGCCCATTGCTTTAAGAGAATTTGTTCTTTGACAATTTGAGTAACGTAGAATGCGTTTGGGTTAATTTACTTTCCTGTAAGCAGCTACGGTAGTCTCGAGGAGCCTAGCCATCAGCCAGATAAGAATTAGAGTATTGTCTGTCGTAATTAACGGTCAGTGGGCCGGGTAATTGACGTGTTTCAGGAAGTCAAAGTAATTAATCTCGATCCTTGTTTGATCGACTCACACGAAGGCTACATTGTTCCATTAACGTAACGTCGTTATCTGCCCGGAAGTACCGGCACTTGATTGACTCGTGAGAGGAGTAGCGTCATTTTAGAATAACGTAAACGTGGGGCTAATTACTGTTATTAGTCGCCTGAATTGGTCTGAGTATGGAAGGCTTAGACGGAATTCGTACCTTAATGTAAATTGCTGAGCCAGTGTGAAAGGTTGCGTATTTTAATTGTTTAATTACTGATCTTGAGGATAGTAATTAATTACTCTTAAGGTAATCACGAGTGATTACCGTTCTCTTAGCACTTTGGACATTGCAAATCAGAGTTTACCATCGCTGAGTGATTAGTAACCGATTAACGTAAATTAACGTAACTAGTAAAGAGATTAATCAGCTGTCTGGAAGTACAGGGATTAATGGGATTTCCTCACTGAATGCTCGACGGGTAGAGTGTTGTTGATTTCCGCGTTACTAGTGACAGTTGTAAGAGTTGTTAATTTAACGTAAATGCTACCTTGTAATTAACGTAAATGTTATTGTGTTATTAACGTAAATCAATTGTTATTGATTGTTGATCGTCCGTGGGACGTAGTGTTAACGTAAGGATTAATTTGAGGAAGGGTGCTGGAGTTGCCAGTGAACCCATTAGTTATTGTTGTCATTGAAAGACTACTGATTTGATTGCATTGCAACCGCTGTTGCAGGAGTAGACTGCACTGAGGCGTAGAACAGTTAGGAGGTTACTGAAGACGTTTCAGAACCTACTGTGTCATTTGTTGTAATTGTGATTATAGATCTGTTAGTTCTTGCTTGCTTGTTGATTCCTCTGTGGTCACGCTTATGTTCGAGTTAGTTCATTATGCAGTCCGAGGGGCTGGTGTCTAGCTGTCATTGATAGTGTCACAGGAAGGATTTCGAGTAACGTCATTGACATTTCTTTTGTTTTGTTGTAGTAGTTAGTACTTTATTGAATAAACTAAGTTGTTATGGTTAACACTGTCTTTTCGTTACACCCCCACACATTATTATTGTTATGCAAATGTTCTTCACACTCGACTAAAATTGAAGCTAATTTTCTGAGCTTTGGATCAAATATACGGCACCACACAACAATAAATTATTGTTGTGAGAGCCCGTGACCTACTCGTTAGATTCGCTTCGGCGATTGGCGAAGGTCGGCGGCCTAAGTGGGGGGGATTTCAATTTTCATTGGGGTCTCGGCGTTTGCTCGCGCCTAGTCAATTGTTCATACATGGTCCCAAAGTGAGGAATGAGCTGTTTACTACACTGGTGTGTTAGCTAAGCAAGTCCTTCCTCAGGCGACCTAGTTGAATATCACGACAGGAATAAAGGTTAAAGAATAAAGAAAGTTCTTAGAAATTTTCCGAGCTAAAATTCCTTATACCAATTTTAATTTATTCCAAAACTTCTCACAAGTTAAAAAAAACAAAAACTCTCACAGCGTGGCGCCCAACGTGGGGCCGTAGACTTTTGATTCATAATCAGAAAAGTAAGATTCATCAAGTTGAGAAACTTGTGAAGAAAGGTGTGCAGAGCATTGCAGAACAATATTGCTGTGGGTGTGTATGTTGTCGGTTAGCAGGATTAGGTACACACACACACCACACACACAGAATGGATGAGGATTATAGAAAGAAGTACGTATATCTGTATGTGACTAAGTATGGCGTGCTGCCAAAGGATAGAAACAGTCGTACAGATGAGGAATGTAGGCGGTATGTTGAGGACCATAATGCCTATGTACGGCGTCTATGTCTAGAAAGAGCAAACAGAAGTGATCAAGGGGACAAGGGAGTTCCCCTAGCCGACCGTGGTATAGTCGGTATGTCAGGGGGTGTGGGATTGAGTCCACCCCAGGAGAAGGAAGGGGAGTCGCGACCCCAGCCTAGGCTAAGGACTGATTCCTTGGGCCACAGAAACGTTTCGTTGGAAGTAGTCAATCAGATACCAGAACAACCTCTCAGGAGGGGGACTGAACAACCCCAGGAGGAAATTACTTTAGAGTACCTAGCAGCTCAAGCTGATGCTATGAAACTGCAAAGAGAGGATAAGGCCAAATTTGTGACTTACATGTGGAATGCCCACCACGAGAGATTGACTAGATTGGAGATTGCAAGAGTGCAATCCGAGGCAAGGACGGGGAGTCAAGCCCCTCCTACCGCGCCAAGCTCAGAGGTACAGGCGCTGGAAGTAGAGATACCTCCTCTATTGCCAAGAGAGGAGAAGATCGATCCTAGGGATGCATACCTAGATCGATGTGTGACGAAGGTTGAAAAGTTTACTCAAGCTCCATGTAAGGGAGCCAAACCTAAAGAAAGTAAGTCTAAGGGACACCAACAGAAACCCAAGGTTAAGGGACCCAGGTGCTTCACATGCAACATGGCAGGTCACCGAGCAGCTACGTGCCCGAGCAGCACTAGGCTTAAGACTAAGAAGGTGACCAAGGTGCAAGTTACAGGCATGAGTACCGTGGGAGGTGATGCCCTAGGAGACACACTCGAGTTAACTAGAGGAAGAGTTAATGGGCAATGGACGAGTGTCTTTCGAGACCGGGGTGCTACAGTTAACATGGTCAGGAACAGTTTGGTTGGGCCTGAGAGTAGAACAGGTCGAACCCTCCGTGTCCAGTACCCAGATGGCACTGGTAAGGACATGGAAGAAGTGTCCGTGTTGGTAGACACCCCATATATCAAAGGTAAGATCAAAGCTGCGCTAAGTAGAAAGGCAGTGTATGGACTTTTGATAGGTAATACTCCTGGTATAGGGAACCAGGTGGGTCTGTCCTGTGGAAATGACCCAGAGGAAACAGGAACAGGTGAGAGGAAGGTTAAACCCGCTGGCGTTGACACCAAGCGTCAGCCGGCTGGTCGAGCAGAGATCACCGCCGCCCAGACAGAAGAAGAGGCGCAGCAGGTGAAAGAAAACCGGAGCCATCCTCCTCTCCCTATTGCACAGAAAACGAGAACTGATTCAGAGGGACTCAGATGGGTCTCACCAGCTGACGGCGATGTCACACGGCCGCCAGCTGAGGAAGTCAAGGTCGCCTCTTATCAGGCGAAAGATCAGGTGCATGAGGTAAAAGGAAAAAAGAGCAATTTTCCTTCTTTCATTTCACAGAAAACGGAGGTGAGCCCAGTGAGACGGGTGTGGCCTGGATCAGGTGATCCCGCCACAACCTGTCGACCAGCCAGGCCCGCGAGGGTTAACACCACTCAGGAGAGTAAACGTCTGCTTGATGTTACCAGTGGTGAGGCTAAGGTAGCTGTGGTTCCCACAAGTGAAGTGGATATTCTGGACCAATCTTTCAGGCTGTTGGAAGATCGTTCAGACAAACGAACGGTCGCTGAGAGATTGATGAACGAGCAGGTCAGTGACCTAGTGCTCAGTGAGGGGCGAGGTTTGACAGCTGCTGAAGAGGCCTCAGCCCGGTCAACTCAGTCGGTAGAGCAACCCGGTCTGAGAGTGACAGACAGACAGGAAGAAAGACCCTGTCACCGGGAAGTCAAGACAGTCTGCTAACTGTCGGGATTGTGTCGGTAGGGTAGGGAAGGTGTTGAGTCTGTACTTCATTGGTAAGTCCATCCCAGTGTGCTACCTATTGTGTCCAGTATGACACAGACCTGTGGGGCGAGAGTGTGAAGGGACTGAGGAAGGTAAGCTGCGAGGCGTTGAGCCGGCTTAACCTGGACCCAGAACCTGAGCACGACCGCACTATGGTCAGGAAGTACCACCCTGGACGAGCCAGTGACGTCACATCTTGTCCCGCCAGCCACCGACGTCAACAGAAAACGGATGAATCACCACCACCACCCAGCCGCCGAGCACTTAATTAAGAGCCAAGTGTAAGTGGCTGGTGATTTTTAGATGAAATTTTCCTCCGGGAAATTTTATCTTTTTGGTGGGGAGTTATGTGAGGAGGTGGTTCACCAGCTCACTTACAATAGTGCTCTTATGCCTGTGGGAGCCAGTACACTTGTTAAGTGCACTTGTTAAGTGGGCGGACTTAAGTTTTGTACCAGCAACCGAAACATCTAGTGTTTGGGCTCATGTGAGAGCCCCAGTCATC
Organism: Procambarus clarkii; assembly: GCF_040958095.1. Taxonomy (NCBI): domain Eukaryota; kingdom Metazoa; phylum Arthropoda; class Malacostraca; order Decapoda; family Cambaridae; genus Procambarus; species Procambarus clarkii. Next base: position 4,969,728 of record NW_027189131.1, read on the forward strand.
AGCAGTCCATAAATGTTACCCTGGCCGGGGTGGCATGTCTGTGGACAGTGCTAGAGCTGATAGCATCATCTCATTGTATGGCATGGAGCCAGACAACTTTGCGCGCGAACGCCTAGGCCGCAGGCGTGGGGTGAAACATGTGGGGCCCCACGCTCGCTGGCCACTTGAGTGGTTGTCATGGGAACCAGCCGCCATCTTAGTAAACATCTTGAGCCGCCATGTTGGTCGGCCATCTTGGAGCTGCCCTAGGGGCTATGCTACACCGTCGCTGATTGGATGAGAGGGGTAGGCCGCTGTATGCCTTCCTCTCATTGGTTATTTCGAGAAGGACGCGGGAAGAGCCGGTGTGAGCATCATTCTGAACTCAGCCGCCACCTTGTCAAGACGTTCCTGTACTCAATTCGGCCAAATTGGAGTATAGGGCGTCGTGGTGGCTGGACTACAACTGCTGATGCTTCCTGCTTCACCTACGACATCGGTCGTCACAGAATCCGGCCGAAGTCGTCGCTTGGAGGGGTTTAAGACATTATTGTATGCAGGGGGTAGAGGTACAGTGATCTGGGATCGTGGGGGAATGTGCATACGAGCAGCAACAGACTCGTAGATCCCATACCAGTGATGATTAGACTTGCTAGTGCTCTGTAGCAGTCGATGGGAACGGGGAAATTCGTGTCAGTGTTAAGGCAATTTCCCATGTTGGTGTGAGACGCTATCGTTGTGCGCGTCACCTGGGTATGAACGCTTCACTTCACCGGGGAGTCGAGGGTGCGAACTCAGCCGTGTTGAGCGGGAGGGGTTCGAGTGTGCGCCAATTTTCCGTATAAGTACTACGGTCAGGAACTACCGCCGCCTACGCCACCCCGAGCGAGCCAGCCACCTATAGCGGGGTGCCTGATGTATGGGAATGGTGTGTAAAGCCGGCAGTGTGAATGAGTAAGTACCTATGTGTGTATTTTGGTGATTAGTAGTCTCTAAAGCTTGAATTCGAGGTCAAGTGTTCCGTCACATTGTCACGCAGCACCTGTTCAGGTGGAGTGAATTGTGGGCGAGGAGATTAATCACCTGTGTTGTCATCTTGTCAGTCCAGAGGGACTTAAGTCTGGTGTACACAGACGTACAGTGTGTGTGTGTGTGTGGGTACACACGGGGAACAGAATATACATAGATTAGCCAAGGACGGAGAGGATGTCCATGTAATAAATTCTTTTATTTCATTGTGGTAATCATTTTTGATCGTCCGTGGGACGGAGTGATATCATTTCCATGTGTGGTCTTGCAGGTGTGGAATTCCAACACTGAGCGCTCAGGTATGTGTAACGCCAGTGATTCCTGGCAATGATTATTGTGGAGTGTGCCACAGTGTGGCTTAAATTTCTTGTAGTGTTCCCAGGGCCGTGACAAGTGTGATTTATATAAATATATATATTGTGGTTGCAGTATTAATTAACGTAATTTTGGTGAGGTTTGGTGAGTGACGAGGCCGTCTAGAGAGACCGCCCCCGCTCGAGTAACGTAACTCTCGAGTGTTTATCGGCATGCGTGACCGATAAATCACTCACATGTGATTTAAGGAGTGTGAGATTCTCCTTAGTGTTCCCAATAACGTTTGATAGCTGTAGGCTACATGTGTCAGCGGTAATTATATATATATATATAATCGTAGTGTCACGGTGCCCAGTGTTAATGTGTTATTTACTGTGTGGTGATTGCAATATATTGACCTATGTTCTAGGGGTCATTTGCAGCAGTAAGTAAGTAAGTGTGTGCAGTATCCTAATATTTGGAAATTGGAGTACTTGCCGTGTGTGTTATTGCAAAGGGGGTTGTTATTTGATGGTGATTGTTGCTAGTGTTGAGCAATCACCGTATGTGATTGCAGTTCAGTAAAACCATTGTGGGGCAGGGTTCTAGAGGGTTCATGTCCTGTAGGTTATTTTACTAGGTTCTGCAGTATTGTCATTGCAACCGGATTGTAACGTAAATCACTGTGATTTGTTAGTGTGATTTGTCATTGTCGTGGGGGAACTCGGCTGTAGACGAGTACTTGGATATACAAATATATTCTCCTGGTTATCTGGTAGGACATCGAAGTCCAGTATTCAGTGAGGTGATTGCGAGGCAATTAATATAACGTAACCAAGGGAACGCCCATTGCTTTAAGAGAATTTGTTCTTTGACAATTTGAGTAACGTAGAATGCGTTTGGGTTAATTTACTTTCCTGTAAGCAGCTACGGTAGTCTCGAGGAGCCTAGCCATCAGCCAGATAAGAATTAGAGTATTGTCTGTCGTAATTAACGGTCAGTGGGCCGGGTAATTGACGTGTTTCAGGAAGTCAAAGTAATTAATCTCGATCCTTGTTTGATCGACTCACACGAAGGCTACATTGTTCCATTAACGTAACGTCGTTATCTGCCCGGAAGTACCGGCACTTGATTGACTCGTGAGAGGAGTAGCGTCATTTTAGAATAACGTAAACGTGGGGCTAATTACTGTTATTAGTCGCCTGAATTGGTCTGAGTATGGAAGGCTTAGACGGAATTCGTACCTTAATGTAAATTGCTGAGCCAGTGTGAAAGGTTGCGTATTTTAATTGTTTAATTACTGATCTTGAGGATAGTAATTAATTACTCTTAAGGTAATCACGAGTGATTACCGTTCTCTTAGCACTTTGGACATTGCAAATCAGAGTTTACCATCGCTGAGTGATTAGTAACCGATTAACGTAAATTAACGTAACTAGTAAAGAGATTAATCAGCTGTCTGGAAGTACAGGGATTAATGGGATTTCCTCACTGAATGCTCGACGGGTAGAGTGTTGTTGATTTCCGCGTTACTAGTGACAGTTGTAAGAGTTGTTAATTTAACGTAAATGCTACCTTGTAATTAACGTAAATGTTATTGTGTTATTAACGTAAATCAATTGTTATTGATTGTTGATCGTCCGTGGGACGTAGTGTTAACGTAAGGATTAATTTGAGGAAGGGTGCTGGAGTTGCCAGTGAACCCATTAGTTATTGTTGTCATTGAAAGACTACTGATTTGATTGCATTGCAACCGCTGTTGCAGGAGTAGACTGCACTGAGGCGTAGAACAGTTAGGAGGTTACTGAAGACGTTTCAGAACCTACTGTGTCATTTGTTGTAATTGTGATTATAGATCTGTTAGTTCTTGCTTGCTTGTTGATTCCTCTGTGGTCACGCTTATGTTCGAGTTAGTTCATTATGCAGTCCGAGGGGCTGGTGTCTAGCTGTCATTGATAGTGTCACAGGAAGGATTTCGAGTAACGTCATTGACATTTCTTTTGTTTTGTTGTAGTAGTTAGTACTTTATTGAATAAACTAAGTTGTTATGGTTAACACTGTCTTTTCGTTACACCCCCACACATTATTATTGTTATGCAAATGTTCTTCACACTCGACTAAAATTGAAGCTAATTTTCTGAGCTTTGGATCAAATATACGGCACCACACAACAATAAATTATTGTTGTGAGAGCCCGTGACCTACTCGTTAGATTCGCTTCGGCGATTGGCGAAGGTCGGCGGCCTAAGTGGGGGGGATTTCAATTTTCATTGGGGTCTCGGCGTTTGCTCGCGCCTAGTCAATTGTTCATACATGGTCCCAAAGTGAGGAATGAGCTGTTTACTACACTGGTGTGTTAGCTAAGCAAGTCCTTCCTCAGGCGACCTAGTTGAATATCACGACAGGAATAAAGGTTAAAGAATAAAGAAAGTTCTTAGAAATTTTCCGAGCTAAAATTCCTTATACCAATTTTAATTTATTCCAAAACTTCTCACAAGTTAAAAAATAAACAAACTCTCACATTATCATCTCCTTTTCCTTCATGTGATTTAAACAAAATATCATCGAATTAGGCAATATTTTGCCGTTTTCCACGTTTTTGTGAATTTTCCGTCCATGAGTATTAATTCATATATATATACGATAAAAATGATGCAAACACATAATTGATTAGATAATAACCTTAAATACTTCATTTTCAATCATCTATTTGTTTCTCGTTAAAATACTGAGTAAGATGTTGAAAAGGTGAGAAGTTCGGTTTTTATTGCATATATCGACGTTTCAGCCAGATTAGAGCGGTTTTACGTGTACATCTTCCCTCGTTAATATAAACGGAAAATCAAGAACATTATAGTTAATTCTAATGAAAACACATTGTTTTTTATCATTTGTATTGGAAACAACATTGTCATATGTCTTTTCTTGGAACTAAATAATACGAAACCTCGCTCTATGATTTGATTTTAAAATCCTCAAATATGGTTATATAGTGACTTTTTTCACGTTTTTCATGTAGTTTGATATTACGTAAATATATTCATTTTTACCAATATTTCGATACTATTTCATGTAGTATCACGATATGTGATTTGGGCTTCAAATCTCAGAATTTCGCATAATATTGCATTTTAAGCAAGTTTTCTTGCATTTTGCTTCGTACGAAAAATCATCGAATTTAGCAATATTTTAACGTTTATCATCTCCTTTTCCTTCATGTGATTTAAACAAAATATCATCGAATTAGGCAATATTTTGCCGTTTTCCACGTTTTTGTGAATTTTCCGACCATGGGTATTAATTCATATATATATACGATAAAAATGATGCAAACACATAATTGATTAGATAATAACCTTAAATACTTCATTTTCAATCATCTATTTGTTTCTCGTTAAAATACTGAGTAAGATATTGAAAAGGGGAGAAGTTCGGTTTTTATTGCATATATCGACGTTTCAGCCGGATTAGAGCGGTTTTACGTGTACATCTTCCATCGTTAATATAAACGGAAAATCAAGAACATTATAGTTAATTCTAATGAAAACACATTGTTTTTATCATTTGTATTGGAAACAACATTGTCATATGTCTTTTCTAGGAACTAAATAATACGAAACCTCGCTCTATGATTTGAAGTTAAAATCCTCAAATATGGTTATATAGTGACTTTTTTCACGTTTTTCGTGTAATAAATATATTCATTTTTACCAATATTTCGATACTATTTCATGTAGTATCACGATATGTGATTTGGCCTTGAAATCTCAGAATTTCGCATAATATTGCATTTTAAGCAAGTTTTCTTGCATTTTGTTTCGTACTGAAAATCATCGAATTTAGCAATATTTTGACGTTTATCATCCCCTTTTCCTTCATGTGATTTAAACAAAATATCATCGAATTAGGCAATATTTTGTCGTTTTCCACGTTTTTGTGAATTTTCAGTCCATGGGTATTAATTCATATATATACGATAAAAATGATGCAAACACATAATTGATTTGATAATAACCTTAAATACTTCATTTTCAATCATCTATTTGTTTCTCGTTAAAATACTGAGTAAGATGTTGAAAAGGGGAGAAGTTCAGTTTTTATTGCATATATCGACGTTTCAGCCAGATTAGAGCGGTTTTACGTGTACATCTTCCCTCGTTAATATAAACGGAAAATCAAGAACATTATAGTTAATTCTAATGAAAACACATTGTTTTTTATCATTTGTATTGGAAACAACATTGTCATATGTCTTTTCTTGGAACTAAATAATACGAAACCTCGCTCTATGATTTGAAGTTAAAATCCTCAAATATGGTTATATAGTGACTTTTTTCACGTTTTTTATGTAGTTTGATATTACGTAAATATATTCATTTTTACCAATATTTCGATACTATTTCATGTAGTATCACGATATGTGATTTGGCCTTCAAATCTCAGAATTTCGCATAATATTGCATTTTAAGCAAGTTTTCTTGCATTTTGCTTCGTACGAAAAATCATCGAATTTAGCAATATTTTAACGTTTATCATCTCCTTTTCCTTCATGTGATTTAAACAAAATATCATCGAATTAGGCAATATTTTGCCGTTTTCCACGTTTTTGTGAATTTTCCGTCCATGGGTATTAATTCATATATATATACGATAAAAATGATGCAAACACATAATTGATTAGATAATAACCTTAAATACTTCATTTTCAATCATCTATTTGTTTCTCGTTAAAATACTGAGTAAGATGTTGAAAAGGGGAGAAGTTCGGTTTTTATTGCATATATCGACGTTTCAGCCAGATTAGAGCGGTTTTACGTGTACATCTTCCCTCGTTAATATAAACGGAAAATCAAGAACATTATAGTTAATTCTAATGAAAACACATTGTTTTTTATCATTTGTATTGGAAACAACATTGTCATATGTCTTTTCTTGGAACTAAATAATACGAAACCTCGCTCTATGATTTGAATTTAAATCCTCAAATATGGTTATATAGTGACTTTTTTCACGTTTTTCATGTAGTTTGATATTACGTAAATATATTCATTTTACCAATATTTCGATACTATTTCATGTAGTATCACGATATGTGATTTGGCCTTAAATCTCAGAATTTCGCATAATATTGCATTTTAAGCAAGTTTTCTTGCATTTTGCTTCGTACGAAAAATCATCGAATTTAGCAATATTTTAACGTTTATCATCTCCTTTTCCTTCATGTGATTTAAACAAAATATCATCGAATTAGGCAATATTTTGCCGTTTTCCACGTTTTTGTGAATTTTCCGTCCATGAGTATTAATTCATATATATATACGATAAAAATGATGCAAACACATAATTGATTAGATAATAACCTTAAATACTTCATTTTCAATCATCTATTTGTTTCTCGTTAAAATACTGAGTAAGATGTTGAAAAGGTGAGAAGTTCGGTTTTTATTGCATATATCGACGTTTCAGCCAGATTAGAGCGGTTTTACGTGTACATCTTCCCTCGTTAATATAAACGGAAAATCAAGAACATTATAGTTAATTCTAATGAAAACACATTGTTTTTTATCATTTGTATTGGAAACAACATTGTCATATGTCTTTTCTTGGAACTAAATAATACGAAACCTCGCTCTATGATTTGAAGTTAAAATCCTCAAATATGGTTATATAGTGACTTTTTTCACGTTTTTCATGTAGTTTGATATTACGTAAATAAATTCATTTTTACCAATATTTCGATACTATTTCATGTAGTATCACGATATGTGATTTGGCCTTCAAATCTCAGAATTTCGCATAATATTGCATTTTAAGCAAGTTTTCTTGCATTTTGCTTCGTACGAAAAATCATCGAATTTAGCAATATTTTAACGTTTATCATCTCCTTTTCCTTCATGTGATTTAAACAAAATATCATCGAATTAGGCAATATTTTGCCGTTTTCCACGTTTTTGTGAATTTTCCGTCCATGGGTATTAATTCATATATATATACGATAAAAATGATGCAAACACATAATTGATTAGATAATAACCTTAAATACTTCATTTTCAATCATCTATTTGTTTCTCGTTAAAATACTGAGTAAGATATTGAAAAGGGGAGAAGTTCGGTTTTTATTGCATATATCGACGTTTCAGCCGGATTAGAGCGGTTTTACGTGTACATCTTCCATCGTTAATATAAACGGAAAATCAAGAACATTATAGTTAATTCTAATGAAAACACATTGTTTTTTATCATTTGTATTGGAAACAACATTGTCATATGTCTTTTCTTGGAACTAAATAATACGAAACCTCGCTCTATGATTTGAAGTTAAAATCCTCAAATATGGTTATATAGTGACTTTTTTCACGTTTTTCATGTAGTTTGATATGACGTAAATATATTCATTTTTACCAATATTTCGATACTATTTCATGTAGTATCACGATATGTGATTTGGCCTTCAAATCTCAGAATTTCGCATAATATTGCATTTTAAGCTAGTTTTCTTGCATTTTGCTTCGTACGAAAAATCATCGAATTTAGCAATATTTTAACGTTTATCATCTCCTTTTCCTTCATGTGATTTAAACATAATATCATCGAATTAGGCAATATTTTGCCGTTTTCCACGTTTTTGTGAATTTTCCGTCCATGGGTATTAATTCATATATATATATATACGATAAAAATGATGCAAACACATAATTGATTAGATAATAACCTTAAATACTTCATTTTCAATCATCTATTTGTTTCTCGTTAAAATACTGAGTAAGATATTGAAAAGGGGAGAAGTTCGGTTTTTATTGCATATATCGACGTTTCAGTCGGATTAGAGCGGTTTTACGTGTACATCTTCCCTCGTTAATATAAACGGAAAATCAAGAACATTATAGTTAATTCTAATGAAAACACATTGTTTTTTATCATTTGTATTGGAAACAACATTGTCATATGTCTTTTCTTGGAACTAAATAATACGAAACCTCGCTCTATGATTTGATTTTAAAATCCTCAAATATGGTTATATAGTGACTTTTTTCACGTTTTTCATGTAGTTTGATATTACGTAAATATATTCATTTTTACCAATATTTCGATACTATTTCATGTAGTATCACGATATGTGATTTGGGCTTCAAATCTCAGAATTTCGCATAATATTGCATTTTAAGCAAGTTTTCTTGCATTTTGCTTCGTACGAAAAATCATCGAATTTAGCAATATTTTAACGTTTATCATCTCCTTTTCCTTCATGTGATTTAAACAAAATATCATCGAATTAGGCAATATTTTGCCGTTTTCCACGTTTTTGTGAATTTTCCGACCATGGGTATTAATTCATATATATATACGATAAAAATGATGCAAACACATAATTGATTAGATAATAACCTTAAATACTTCATTTTCAATCATCTATTTGTTTCTCGTTAAAATACTGAGTAAGATATTGAAAAGGGGAGAAGTTCGGTTTTTATTGCATATATCGACGTTTCAGCCGGATTAGAGCGGTTTTACGTGTACATCTTCCATCGTTAATATAAACGGAAAATCAAGAACATTATAGTTAATTCTAATGAAAACACATTGTTTTTATCATTTGTATTGGAAACAACATTGTCATATGTCTTTTCTAGGAACTAAATAATACGAAACCTCGCTCTATGATTTGAAGTTAAAATCCTCAAATATGGTTATATAGTGACTTTTTTCACGTTTTTCAGTGTAATAAATATATTCATTTTTACCAATATTTCGATACTATTTCATGTAGTATCACGATATGTGATTTGGCCTTGAAATCTCAGAATTTCGCATAATATTGCATTTTAAGCAAGTTTTCTTGCATTTTGTTTCGTACTGAAAATCATCGAATTTAGCAATATTTTGACGTTTATCATCCCCTTTTCCTTCATGTGATTTAAACAAAATATCATCGAATTAGGCAATATTTTGTCGTTTTCCACGTTTTTGTGAATTTTCAGTCCATGGGTATTAATTCATATATATACGATAAAAATGATGCAAACACATAATTGATTTGATAATAACCTTAAATACTTCATTTTCAATCATCTATTTGTTTCTCGTTAAAATACTGAGTAAGATGTTGAAAAGGGGAGAAGTTCAGTTTTTATTGCATATATCGACGTTTCAGCCAGATTAGAGCGGTTTTACGTGTACATCTTCCCTCGTTAATATAAACGGAAAATCAAGAACATTATAGTTAATTCTAATGAAAACACATTGTTTTTTATCATTTGTATTGGAAACAACATTGTCATATGTCTTTTCTTGGAACTAAATAATACGAAACCTCGCTCTATGATTTGAAGTTAAAATCCTCAAATATGGTTATATAGTGACTTTTTTCACGTTTTTTATGTAGTTTGATATTACGTAAATATATTCATTTTTACCAATATTTCGATACTATTTCATGTAGTATCACGATATGTGATTTGGCCTTCAAATCTCAGAATTTCGCATAATATTGCATTTTAAGCAAGTTTTCTTGCATTTTGCTTCGTACGAAAAATCATCGAATTTAGCAATATTTTAACGTTTATCATCTCCTTTTCCTTCATGTGATTTAAACAAAATATCATCGAATTAGGCAATATTTTGCCGTTTTCCACGTTTTTGTGAATTTTCCGTCCATGAGTATTAATTCATATATATATACGATAAAAATGATGCAAACACATAATTGATTAGATAATAACCTTAAATACTTCATTTTCAATCATCTATTTGTTTCTCGTTAAAATACTGAGTAAGATGTTGAAAAGGTGAGAAGTTCGGTTTTTATTGCATATATCGACGTTTCAGCCAGATTAGAGCGGTTTTACGTGTACATCTTCCCTCGTTAATATAAACGGAAAATCAAGAACATTATAGTTAATTCTAATGAAAACACATTGTTTTTTATCATTTGTATTGGAAACAACATTGTCATATGTCTTTTCTTGGAACTAAATAATACGAAACCTCGCTCTATGATTTGATTTTAAAATCCTCAAATATGGTTATATAGTGACTTTTTTCACGTTTTTCATGTAGTTTGATATTACGTAAATATATTCATTTTTACCAATATTTCGATACTATTTCATGTAGTATCACGATATGTGATTTGGGCTTCAAATCTCAGAATTTCGCATAATATTGCATTTTAAGCAAGTTTTCTTGCATTTTGCTTCGTACGAAAAATCATCGAATTTAGCAATATTTTAACGTTTATCATCTCCTTTTCCTTCATGTGATTTAAACAAAATATCATCGAATTAGGCAATATTTTGCCGTTTTCCACGTTTTTGTGAATTTTCCGTCCATGGGTATTAATTCATATATATATACGATAAAAATGATGCAAACACATAATTGATTAGATAATAACCTTAAATACTTCATTTTCAATCATCTATTTGTTTCTCGTTAAAATACTGAGTAAGATATTGAAAAGGGGAGAAGTTCGGTTTTTATTGCATATATCGACGTTTCAGCCGGATTAGAGCGGTTTTACGTGTACATCTTCCATCGTTAATATAAACGGAAAATCAAGAACATTATAGTTAATTCTAATGAAAACACATTGTTTTTATCATTTGTATTGGAAACAACATTGTCATATGTCTTTTCTAGGAACTAAATAATACGAAACCTCGCTCTATGATTTGAAGTTAAAATCCTCAAATATGGTTATATAGTGACTTTTTTCACGTTTTTCATGTGTAATAAATATATTCATTTTTACCAATATTTCGATACTATTTCATGTAGTATCACGATATGTGATTTGGCCTTGAAATCTCAGAATTTCGCATAATATTGCATTTTAAGCAAGTTTTCTTGCATTTTGTTTCGTACTGAAAATCATCGAATTTAGCAATATTTTGACGTTTATCATCCCCTTTTCCTTCATGTGATTTAAACAAAATATCATCGAATTAGGCAATATTTTGTCGTTTTCCACGTTTTTGTGAATTTTCAGTCCATGGGTATTAATTCATATATATACGATAAAAATGATGCAAACACATAATTGATTTGATAATAACCTTAAATACTTCATTTTCAATCATCTATTTGTTTCTCGTTAAAATACTGAGTAAGATGTTGAAAAGGGGAGAAGTTCAGTTTTTATTGCATATATCGACGTTTCAGCCAGATTAGAGCGGTTTTACGTGTACATCTTCCCTCGTTAATATAAACGGAAAATCAAGAACATTATAGTTAATTCTAATGAAAACACATTGTTTTTTATCATTTGTATTGGAAACAACATTGTCATATGTCTTTTCTTGGAACTAAATAATACGAAACCTCGCTCTATGATTTGAAGTTAAAATCCTCAAATATGGTTATATAGTGACTTTTTTCACGTTTTTCATGTAGTTTGATATTACGTAAATATATTCATTTTTACCAATATTTCGATACTATTTCATGTAGTATCACGATATGTGATTTGGCCTTCAAATCTCAGAATTTCGCATAATATTGCATTTTAAGCAAGTTTTCTTGCATTTTGCTTCGTACGAAAAATCATCGAATTTAGCAATATTTTAACGTTTATCATCTCCTTTTCCTTCATGTGATTTAAACAAAATATCATCGAATTAGGCAATATTTTGCCGTTTTCCACGTTTTTGTGAATTTTCCGTCCATGGGTATTAATTCATATATATATACGATAAAAATGATGCAAACACATAATTGATTAGATAATAACCTTAAATACTTCATTTTCAATCATCTATTTGTTTCTCGTTAAAATACTGAGTAAGATGTTGAAAAGGTGAGAAGTTCGGTTTTTATTGCATATATCGACGTTTCAGCCAGATTAGAGCGGTTTTACGTGTACATCTTCCCTCGTTAATATAAACGGAAAATCAAGAACATTATAGTTAATTCTAATGAAAACACATTGTTTTTTATCATTTGTATTGGAAACAACATTGTCATATGTCTTTTCTTGGAACTAAATAATACGAAACCTCGCTCTATGATTTGAAGTTAAAATCCTCAAATATGGTTATATAGTGACTTTTTTCACGTTTTTCATGTAGTTTGATATTACGTAAATATATTCATTTTTACCAATATTTCGATACTATTTCATGTAGTATCACGATATGTGATTTGGCCTTCAAATCTCAGAATTTCGCATAATATTGCATTTTAAGCTAGTTTTCTTGCATTTTGCTTCGTACGAAAAATCATCGAATTTAGCAATATTTTAACGTTTATCATCTCCTTTTCCTTCATGTGATTTAAACATAATATCATCGAATTAGGCAATATTTTGCCGTTTTCCACGTTTTTGTGAATTTTCCGTCCATGGGTATTAATTCATATATATATACGATAAAAATGATGCAAACACATAATTGATTAGATAATAACCTTAAATACTTCATTTTCAATCATCTATTTGTTTCTCGTTAAAATACTGAGTAAGATATTGAAAAGGGGAGAAGTTCGGTTTTTATTGCATATATCGACGTTTCAGTCGGATTAGAGCGGTTTTACGTGTACATCTTCCCTCGTTAATATAAACGGAAAATCAAGAACATTATAGTTAATTCTAATGAAAACACATTGTTTTTTATCATTTGTATTGGAAACAACATTGTCATATGTCTTTTCTTGGAACTAAATAATACGAAACCTCGCTCTATGATTTGATTTTAAAATCCTCAAATATGGTTATATAGTGACTTTTTTCACGTTTTTCATGTAGTTTGATATTACGTAAATATATTCATTTTTACCAATATTTCGATACTATTTCATGTAGTATCACGATATGTGATTTGGGCTTCAAATCTCAGAATTTCGCATAATATTGCATTTTAAGCAAGTTTTCTTGCATTTTGCTTCGTACGAAAAATCATCGAATTTAGCAATATTTTAACGTTTATCATCTCCTTTTCCTTCATGTGATTTAAACAAAATATCATCGAATTAGGCAATATTTTGCCGTTTTCCACGTTTTTGTGAATTTTCCGACCATGGGTATTAATTCATATATATATACGATAAAAATGATGCAAACACATAATTGATTAGATAATAACCTTAAATACTTCATTTTCAATCATCTATTTGTTTCTCGTTAAAATACTGAGTAAGATATTGAAAAGGGGAGAAGTTCGGTTTTTATTGCATATATCGACGTTTCAGCCGGATTAGAGCGGTTTTACGTGTACATCTTCCATCGTTAATATAAACGGAAAATCAAGAACATTATAGTTAATTCTAATGAAAACACATTGTTTTTTATCATTTGTATTGGAAACAACATTGTCATATGTCTTTTCTAGGAACTAAATAATACGAAACCTCGCTCTATGATTTGAAGTTAAAATCCTCAAATATGGTTATATAGTGACTTTTTTCACGTTTTTCATGTAATAAATATATTCATTTTTACCAATATTTCGATACTATTTCATGTAGTATCACGATATGTGATTTGGCCTTGAAATCTCAGAATTTCGCATAATATTGCATTTTAAGCAAGTTTTCTTGCATTTTGTTTCGTACTGAAAATCATCGAATTTAGCAATATTTTGACGTTTATCATCCCCTTTTCCTTCATGTGATTTAAACAAAATATCATCGAATTAGGCAATATTTTGTCGTTTTCCACGTTTTTGTGAATTTTCAGTCCATGGGTATTAATTCATATATATACGATAAAAATGATGCAAACACATAATTGATTTGATAATAACCTTAAATACTTCATTTTCAATCATCTATTTGTTTCTCGTTAAAATACTGAGTAAGATGTTGAAAAGGGGAGAAGTTCAGTTTTTATTGCATATATCGACGTTTCAGCCAGATTAGAGCGGTTTTACGTGTACATCTTCCCTCGTTAATATAAACGGAAAATCAAGAACATTATAGTTAATTCTAATGAAAACACATTGTTTTTTATCATTTGTATTGGAAACAACATTGTCATATGTCTTTTCTTGGAACTAAATAATACGAAACCTCGCTCTATGATTTGAAGTTAAAATCCTCAAATATGGTTATATAGTGACTTTTTTCACGTTTTTTATGTAGTTTGATATTACGTAAATATATTCATTTTTACCAATATTTCGATACTATTTCATGTAGTATCACGATATGTGATTTGGCCTTCAAATCTCAGAATTTCGCATAATATTGCATTTTAAGCAAGTTTTCTTGCATTTTGCTTCGTACGAAAAATCATCGAATTTAGCAATATTTTAACGTTTATCATCTCCTTTTCCTTCATGTGATTTAAACAAAATATCATCGAATTAGGCAATATTTTGCCGTTTTCCACGTTTTTGTGAATTTTCCGTCCATGAGTATTAATTCATATATATATACGATAAAAATGATGCAAACACATAATTGATTAGATAATAACCTTAAATACTTCATTTTCAATCATCTATTTGTTTCTCGTTAAAATACTGAGTAAGATGTTGAAAAGGTGAGAAGTTCGGTTTTTATTGCATATATCGACGTTTCAGCCAGATTAGAGCGGTTTTACGTGTACATCTTCCCTCGTTAATATAAACGGAAAATCAAGAACATTATAGTTAATTCTAATGAAAACACATTGTTTTTTATCATTTGTATTGGAAACAACATTGTCATATGTCTTTTCTTGGAACTAAATAATACGAAACCTCGCTCTATGATTTGATTTTAAAATCCTCAAATATGGTTATATAGTGACTTTTTTCACGTTTTTCATGTAGTTTGATATTACGTAAATATATTCATTTTTACCAATATTTCGATACTATTTCATGTAGTATCACGATATGTGATTTGGGCTTCAAATCTCAGAATTTCGCATAATATTGCATTTTAAGCAAGTTTTCTTGCATTTTGCTTCGTACGAAAAATCATCGAATTTAGCAATATTTTAACGTTTATCATCTCCTTTTCCTTCATGTGATTTAAACAAAATATCATCGAATTAGGCAATATTTTGCCGTTTTCCACGTTTTTGTGAATTTTCCGTCCATGGGTATTAATTCATATATATATACGATAAAAATGATGCAAACACATAATTGATTAGATAATAACCTTAAATACTTCATTTTCAATCATCTATTTGTTTCTCGTTAAAATACTGAGTAAGATATTGAAAAGGGGAGAAGTTCGGTTTTTATTGCATATATCGACGTTTCAGCCGGATTAGAGCGGTTTTACGTGTACATCTTCCATCGTTAATATAAACGGAAAATCAAGAACATTATAGTTAATTCTAATGAAAACACATTGTTTTTTATCATTTGTATTGGAAACAACATTGTCATATGTCTTTTCTAGGAACTAAATAATACGAAACCTCGCTCTATGATTTGAAGTTAAAATCCTCAAATATGGTTATATAGTGACTTTTTTCACGTTTTTCATGTAATAAATATATTCATTTTTACCAATATTTCGATACTATTTCATGTAGTATCACGATATGTGATTTGGCCTTGAAATCTCAGAATTTCGCATAATATTGCATTTTAAGCAAGTTTTCTTGCATTTTGTTTCGTACTGAAAATCATCGAATTTAGCAATATTTTGACGTTTATCATCCCCTTTTCCTTCATGTGATTTAAACAAAATATCATCGAATTAGGCAATATTTTGTCGTTTTCCACGTTTTTGTGAATTTTCAGTCCATGGGTATTAATTCATATATATACGATAAAAATGATGCAAACACATAATTGATTTGATAATAACCTTAAATACTTCATTTTCAATCATCTATTTGTTTCTCGTTAAAATACTGAGTAAGATGTTGAAAAGGGGAGAAGTTCAGTTTTTATTGCATATATCGACGTTTCAGCCAGATTAGAGCGGTTTTACGTGTACATCTTCCCTCGTTAATATAAACGGAAAATCAAGAACATTATAGTTAATTCTAATGAAAACACATTGTTTTTTATCATTTGTATTGGAAACAACATTGTCATATGTCTTTTCTTGGAACTAAATAATACGAAACCTCGCTCTATGATTTGAAGTTAAAATCCTCAAATATGGTTATATAGTGACTTTTTTCACGTTTTTATGTAGTTTGATATTACGTAAATATATTCATTTTTACCAATATTTCGATACTATTTCATGTAGTATCACGATATGTGATTTGGCCTTCAAATCTCAGAATTTCGCATAATATTGCATTTTAAGCAAGTTTTCTTGCATTTTGCTTCGTACGAAAAATCATCGAATTTAGCAATATTTTAACGTTTATCATCTCCTTTTCCTTCATGTGATTTAAACAAAATATCATCGAATTAGGCAATATTTTGCCGTTTTCCACGTTTTTGTGAATTTTCCGTCCATGAGTATTAATTCATATATATATACGATAAAAATGATGCAAACACATAATTGATTAGATAATAACCTTAAATACTTCATTTTCAATCATCTATTTGTTTCTCGTTAAAATACTGAGTAAGATGTTGAAAAGGTGAGAAGTTCGGTTTTTATTGCATATATCGACGTTTCAGCCAGATTAGAGCGGTTTTACGTGTACATCTTCCCTCGTTAATATAAACGGAAAATCAAGAACATTATAGTTAATTCTAATGAAAACACATTGTTTTTTATCATTTGTATTGGAAACAACATTGTCATATGTCTTTTCTTGGAACTAAATAATACGAAACCTCGCTCTATGATTTGAAGTTAAAATCCTCAAATATGGTTATATAGTGACTTTTTTCACGTTTTTCATGTAGTTTGATATTACGTAAATAAATTCATTTTTACCAATATTTCGATACTATTTCATGTAGTATCACGATATGTGATTTGGCCTTCAAATCTCAGAATTTCGCATAATATTGCATTTTAAGCAAGTTTTCTTGCATTTTGCTTCGTACGAAAAATCATCGAATTTAGCAATATTTTAACGTTTATCATCTCCTTTTCCTTCATGTGATTTAAACAAAATATCATCGAATTAGGCAATATTTTGCCGTTTTCCACGTTTTTGTGAATTTTCCGTCCATGGGTATTAATTCATATATATATACGATAAAAATGATGCAAACACATAATTGATTAGATAATAACCTTAAATACTTCATTTTCAATCATCTATTTGTTTCTCGTTAAAATACTGAGTAAGATATTGAAAAGGGGAGAAGTTCGGTTTTTATTGCATATATCGACGTTTCAGCCGGATTAGAGCGGTTTTACGTGTACATCTTCCCTCGTTAATATAAACGGAAAATCAAGAACATTATAGTTAATTCTAATGAAAACACATTGTTTTTTATCATTTGTATTGGAAACAACATTGTCATATGTCTTTTCTTGGAACTAAATAATACGAAACCTCGCTCTATGATTTGAAGTTAAAATCCTCAAATATGGTTATATAGTGACTTTTTTCACGTTTTTCATGTAGTTTGATATGACGTAAATATATTCATTTTTACCAATATTTCGATACTATTTCATGTAGTATCACGATATGTGATTTGGCCTTCAAATCTCAGAATTTCGCATAATATTGCATTTTAAGCTAGTTTTCTTGCATTTTGCTTCGTACGAAAAATCATCGAATTTAGCAATATTTTAACGTTTATCATCTCCTTTTCCTTCATGTGATTTAAACATAATATCATCGAATTAGGCAATATTTTGCCGTTTTCCACGTTTTTGTGAATTTTCCGTCCATGGGTATTAATTCATATATATATATACGATAAAAATGATGCAAACACATAATTGATTAGATAATAACCTTAAATACTTCATTTTCAATCATCTATTTGTTTCTCGTTAAAATACTGAGTAAGATATTGAAAAGGGGAGAAGTTCGGTTTTTATTGCATATATCGACGTTTCAGTCGGATTAGAGCGGTTTTACGTGTACATCTTCCCTCGTTAATATAAACGGAAAATCAAGAACATTATAGTTAATTCTAATGAAAACACATTGTTTTTTATCATTTGTATTGGAAACAACATTGTCATATGTCTTTTCTAGGAACTAAATAATACGAAACCTCGCTCTATGATTTGAAGTTAAAATCCTCAAATATGGTTATATAGTGACTTTTTTCACGTTTTTCATGTAGTTGATATAAATATATTCATTTTTACCAATATTTCGATACTATTTCATGTAGTATCACGATATGTGATTTGGCCTTGAAATCTCAGAATTTCGCATAATATTGCATTTTAAGCAAGTTTTCTTGCATTTTGTTTCGTACTGAAAATCATCGAATTTAGCAATATTTTGACGTTTATCATCCCCTTTTCCTTCATGTGATTTAAACAAAATATCATCGAATTAGGCAATATTTTGTCGTTTTCCACGTTTTTGTGAATTTTCAGTCCATGGGTATTAATTCATATATATACGATAAAAATGATGCAAACACATAATTGATTAGATAATAACCTTAAATACTTCATTTTCAATCATCTATTTGTTTCTCGTTAAAATACTGAGTAAGATGTTGAAAAGGGGAGAAGTTCGGGTTTTTATTGCATATATCGACGTTTCAGCCAGATTAGAGCGGTTTTACGTGTACATCTTCCCTCGTTAATATAAACGGAAAATCAAGAACATTATAGTTAATTCTAATGAAAACACATTGTTTTTTATCATTTGTATTGGAAACAACATTGTCATATGTCTTTTCTTGGAACTAAATAATACGAAACCTCGCTCTATGATTTGAAGTTAAAATCCTCAAATATGGTTATATAGTGACTTTTTTCACGTTTTTCATGTAGTTTGATATTACGTAAATATATTCATTTTTACCAATATTTCGATACTATTTCATGTAGTATCACGATATGTGATTTGGCCTTCAAATCTCAGAATTTCGCATAATATTGCATTTTAAGCAAGTTTTCTTGCATTTTGCTTCGTACGAAAAATCATCGAATTTAGCAATATTTTAACGTTTATCATCTCCTTTTCCTTCATGTGATTTAAACAAAATATCATCGAATTAGGCAATATTTTGCCGTTTTCCACGTTTTTGTGAATTTTCCGTCCATGGGTATTAATTCATATATATATACGATAAAAATGATGCAAACACATAATTGATTAGATAATAACCTTAAATACTTCATTTTCAATCATCTATTTGTTTCTCGTTAAAATACTGAGTAAGATGTTGAAAAGGGGAGAAGTTCGGTTTTTATTGCATATATCGACGTTTCAGCCAGATTAGAGCGGTTTTACGTGTACATCTTCCCTCGTTAATATAAACGGAAAATCAAGAACATTATAGTTAATTCTAATGAAAACACATTGTTTTTTATCATTTGTATTGGAAACAACATTGTCATATGTCTTTTCTTGGAACTAAATAATACGAAACCTCGCTCTATGATTTGAAGTTAAAATCCTCAAATATGGTTATATAGTGACTTTTTTCACGTTTTTCATGTAGTTTGATATTACGTAAATATATTCATTTTTACCAATATTTC
>NW_027189131.1:4990015-5148465 GCF_040958095.1 Procambarus clarkii
TAACCTAACCTAACCTAACCTAACCTAACCTAACCTAACCTAACCTAACCTAACCTAACCTAACCTAACCTAACCTAACCTAACCTAACCTAACCTAACCTAACCTAACCTAACCTAACCTAACCTAACCTAACCTAACCTAACCTAACCTAACCTAACCTAACCTAACCTAACCTAACCTAACCTAACCTAACCTAACCTAACCTAACCTAACCTAACCTAACCTAACCTAACCTAACCTAACCTAACCTAACCTAACCTAACCTAACCTAACCTAACCTAACCTAACCTAACCTAACCTAACCTAACCTAACCTAACCTAACCTAACCTAACCTAACCTAACCTAACCTAACCTAACCTAACCTAACCTAACCTAACCTAACCTAACCTAACCTAACCTAACCTAACCTAACCTAACCTAACCTAACCTAACCTAACCTAACCTAACCTAACCTAACCTAACCTAACCTAACCTAACCTAACCTAACCTAACCTAACCTAACCTAACCTAACCTAACCTAACCTAACCTAACCTAACCTAACCTAACCTAACCTAACCTAACCTAACCTAACCTAACCTAACCTAACCTAACCTAACCTAACCTAACCTAACCTAACCTAACCTAACCTAACCTAACCTAACCTAACCTAACCTAACCTAACCTAACCTAACCTAACCTAACCTAACCTAACCTAACCTAACCTAACCTAACCTAACCTAACCTAACCTAACCTAACCTAACCTAACCTAACCTAACCTAACCTAACCTAACCTAACCTAACCTAACCTAACCTAACCTAACCTAACCTAACCTAACCTAACCTAACCTAACCTAACCTAACCTAACCTAACCTAACCTAACCTAACCTAACCTAACCTAACCTAACCTAACCTAACCTAACCTAACCTAACCTAACCTAACCTAACCTAACCTAACCTAACCTAACCTAACCTAACCTAACCTAACCTAACCTAACCTAACCTAACCTAACCTAACCTAACCTAACCTAACCTAACCTAACCTAACCTAACCTAACCTAACCTAACCTAACCTAACCTAACCTAACCTAACCTAACCTAACCTAACCTAACCTAACCTAACCTAACCTAACCTAACCTAACCTAACCTAACCTAACCTAACCTAACCTAACCTAACCTAACCTAACCTAACCTAACCTAACCTAACCTAACCTAACCTAACCTAACCTAACCTAACCTAACCTAACCTAACCTAACCTAACCTAACCTAACCTAACCTAACCTAACCTAACCTAACCTAACCTAACCTAACCTAACCTAACCTAACCTAACCTAACCTAACCTAACCTAACCTAACCTAACTTGACTTTTAAAGGGCGACTATTGCTTCAAGTAAGCTTCCAAAGTTGCCTCCAAAAATTGCTTTGATTTGCTTTGGTGTTCAGGGTGTTTCGTCTTTAAATGCCGTGCAAGTTTTGAAGGAACAACATTTTCATTACTGTACGTGGCATTACAAAAGAAGCACTTGCCTGGTAGGAAGGGATTTGAAGCTACTTGTACTGGCCGGAAGAATCCAAATAAAATGTGCTCATCATTTCACCCTTTTCGTCGCTTTTTATGTGATGAAGATGCATCTTTTTTGGAAGCCTCCTTTTCCTCTGTGAAGTCCTGTGATGCAGCACCATCTTGATCTGAAACATCATCATTTCTTGTTGCATCAACTGCTGCACCAACTGCAATAGGTTTATATTATACAGACATGTGCAGGTGAGGATCTCGTCCACCCAGTAGTCCACCCCTAGACAGCTGTCCACCCCTCACTTAATCTCGTCCACTATAAGCTGGACTGTCCACCCAGGTTGAATAACACTGATCTAGGCTGTTGAGGATGTGATTTTTTAGTGTTGAGATCCCAGAGTACTTGTCCCTAGCGATGTGTTTTGTGTAGGACTCTAGAGGGATAACAAGCTGGGAGGCGTTTAGTGAGAACGGAAGGGTTGAAAAGTGAAATGTGGTTTGTGTGGTGTTAGGAATGGTGATGTTTGCTGCATGAATGATGGTGTCTTGTATGTTGCGTGCTTGTGTGTCACTGTCAGTGTGATGTTTGTCATTGTATTCATAAGTGAGATTAGTATCATCAATGTGTTGTTTGAACATGTCCCAGTTTGCCCTGAAGCATGAGAAATAAGGAGTGCTGGGGATGAGAATGGGATTGTTGGAGACTGAGAATGGAATATGATTTGAGCCCGAAATGGGACCTGGTGAGACAGTGATGGAGGTTGTTTCCGTGTCTGTTGGTGAATATAAACTCAAGTTTGCCAGAACCTGCATGTATGAAATAGATGAGGAAGTCACGACCAAGGAAGAACAGATGTTTTTGAAGTTATAGTTGATGAAACTGTTGTCCATGTTGATGTGTGGTGGAATGTAGGATGATGTGCATTGAGGTCTGCAAGCAGAAAAACAGGCAAGTGAGTATGGTTGAAGAGAATGGTGATGTCTTGCATGGGAATGCCAGTGTTAGGACGGATGTAGGTCGTACAAATGATGAGCGGGCCCATGTGGGTGTGGACTTTGATAGCTAGGAAATGTTTGTGAGGCCAGGGAGTGTGTAAAAGTTCATGTTTGTATGAAGAACGTATGTGAGTATTGCAACTCCTTCATGTGCTTCATCAGGTGACTGGTAAGAGGAGCAGCCATAGTGTTTGATTTTATGTGAGTTCGTAATGTATGTGCTATTTAATAATAGCACATCAGGTCTCTTGGCCTTAATAAACTCTGACACTGTGTATTTAATGGAGAAATATTGAATTGAATAATCTTTATGAATGTTGATAATGGAATACGTTGCTGTTGGGATTTTATGCGTGTACAAGATGAACAGGAGGGCAGCGTGATTCAAGTTGTGTGGCATGGATTGTAAAGGATGTGTTTGGAAGGAGGGAGGGACGACAAGTGGAGGGTAGACTACGAGAAGCGGGAGTTAGACAACGAGTTGAGCGGCCTCGTTATGAAACAGGTTACTGACGGAATAACTGGAGCAGATGGGAGATAGTGTCAGAAGGCTATTTGGCAGGGCTGAGAGGGAAGTAACAGAAGTTGTAGTATTTGATGTGAGATGAGCAGTAGAGGGGACGATCTTGGGAGAGGAAGTAGTAGGGAGTACTTGGGACTTGGGTGGGCCGGTTTGGGATAGTACAGGGTTTACAGTCTGGTTAGTGGTTCTGGGGGAACTACAGTATTCTCAGCAGCTGAAGTCATGATGGTTTGTGGAGTGTGGACTGGAGGTAAGAATGGAGCAGAGCGTAAAAGAGGAGGAGGAGGGACAGAGATACTGAGAAGACCTTTGTGAGTGGAAAAAAATGGGAAGATAGTCTACAAAATCATGCCCATCATCCTTAGCCTTCGGGTATGCAGCTAATACACAGGCAGTGACTCGTTCGTGTGAGAGGTTCTGAAGAGGAGAATAAGGTGGAGGAGGTGGGTGAGGGAAGAGAGGTGGAGAGGGCAGAGTTTGTTGTGCAGTAGTAGAGTGGTGATGTTGCTGGTGAGGACAAGTCTTAGAGATGGTGCATCTCTACCAGTACTCAAAATGTACTACGTTCAAGCAGTTAGGTCACTCATTGACTATACTGCTCCTGCTCTTACATCCCTCAGTGATAACCAATGGAAGAAACTGGAAGTGTCTCAAAATGATACCCTCAGAATAATGCTGGGAGCACCTATATGGACGCGTCGAGAGAATCTAAGAATGGAAACCAACTTACCAGCCTTGGAAAACAGGATCAAACAAAGCATAGCCACCATAACAGTAAGACTTGTTAGAACAAAACTGTCAATCAAAGACAGCATGCACAGATCGCTTCAGAGAAACCTTCAATATAGAAAAAGTGCATGGACTGATAATCTGGTCAAGATTCTAGAGAAAGTGGACTTGAAATGGACCTTTAAAAACAAAGGGGAAGATAGACCATATCAACACTTTCGGCAGCCTTTCGGCAGACATCAGTCCGGCAACCAGGAGGCCTGGTCGACGACCGGGCCGCGGGGACGCTAAGCCCCGGAAGCACCTCAAGGTAGCCTCCTCCATGGGAAGACTCGAATCTAAAGATAATCATTGAAGGATTACCAGTTAAAAAATCAGCATGTGACTCGCAGAGACTCAAAGCTGTCATAGAACAATAAATGGAAACCATCTCAAGACCTACAACGACTCACATCTTCACAGACGGATCAGTTGATCAAGAAAGAGGTTCTGCTGGGGCAGCAGTTTACACTACCAACCATGAAGCTTACTGGAGCATGAATAGTGGGTGCTCAACACTGCAATCAGAATTATATGCCCTGAAGGAGGCAATAAACTATACAGTTGAGAATAATTTACATGATGTCATCATTCATACAGACTCTAAATCTTCGCTCCAGGCATTGTTATCCAGTCAGCACAGAAATAATATACAACTCCTCACAGAAATCCAACATATAGGAAAAGAAGCCCATAATCTAGGGCTGTCAGTCACCCTAAATTGGATACCAAGTCACATCGGCATAGATGGTAATGAAAAGGCAGACTCACAAGTAAAAACTGCCTTTGTTCTACCTGTTGTACAGGTTCAAATACTTCCAAGTTTTTCACAGATTAAGGAGCAAATCAAGAAGAAAATATTCTCAACTATCAAAAGTCGCCACAGAGCCAAAGTAGCGGAAGGAAGATTCACTGCGATATGGTACGAACAAGCCACTGGGTACTACTCTTTCAAGCCTGGCAAAAAGATATCCAGAGACACTGCAGTAGCCATACACAGACTCAGACTTGGGTACAAGTGCTGCTGGGAGGTAATGAACCCAATAGTTAAAGAGTGTCATATCTGTGAAACTGAGGCAGAGGCGCCACTATTGCACTACTTACTAGAATGCGAAGCTACTGAAGCCCTGCGCATCAAACTCAACATTAATCCAACGACAGCAGCTGCATTAGATGCACATTTCACAGCCACTATAATGATTAGAAAAGCCGTTGAGGAATGGGACTCGCTAGTGAGAATTCTTCATCTACATCCGCCACCAAGATAATGTTATTAAAACAAGACTAAAGCCAGTGCACTAAAATAGAAACGAAAAAGAAACACGAAAAAAAGGAAGAATCCCCTCCTCCATTTAAAAACTTTGACCCAAATATCACAGTAACAAGGTTATCGCGAATAACCGAACTTAATTACGGGCTCACCATAGCCCGTGCTACATGGGTATTTCGTTCTGAGTAGCTAAATCTAAAACAACAACAACAACAACATGCTGGTGAGGGGAAGCATGAAGGGTACTGGCAGAGGACATGGAGTTGGCTGATACTGTTTGAGAATGGGTCTGGGTTTTGGGAGGTTGGGGAAGAATGAGGTTGTGCATGAGTGGCAGGCTGGTTAGTACGAAGAGTTTTCAGAGTTTGTTTCCTCAGAGGGCAAGATTTATCTACTGCTGAATAAGCATCCTGGCAATTAGTGCATTTTGGGGTGGGGGGCCGAGCAATGAGTCTAAAAATGGCCTTTTACAGAGCAAATTTTTGGACTTCTGCATTTGCGTGTTTCATGATTGGGGGTGAGTGTGTAGGCCCAGGTGTAGGACCTGACCTGAGGGTCTCACCAAGAACTAACACTGGGTCCAGGAAGGTTGCAACTCCCAGCTCCCACGATCATGAGATTCCACAACTGGCTCGGCAGTGTCAGAAACGAAAGAAATTTAGGAGAATAGAAAAAAGAATGCACCTATGCCATGACACAGCTGCAAAGTGTGAACTTCTCACCTGGGCCTGTTCTGGCCCGAAGTGGGGCTGTTTACCTAAATGCAGTCCGACCTGGTCACAAGCACATTAGACAATACTCAGAAGATGCTGTGAGCAAGTTGTCACAGCTTAGGACGAGATGTGTTGGCTGGGGAGCACCTGGGTCTGCTCCAATACTTCTGGCTGGTAATGGTCTTGCCTGCACCGAAGTGCTCGCCGTGGCTGGAGAATTCATAGCTGCTGTGGAACAGGGAGTCGTGGCTGGCTTGCTATATGGCTGGCACACTCATTATAGATCCCTCTACTCAATCAAGAAGATGTGAGGAACATTGGTGGGGTAAGCGTGCATAGCGCTCAAGCAGTGGGCCGCCTAAGGGGGCATGAGGTGGATTGTTAAAAGTTGTTATAGTGCAATCAAAATTTACTGACATTTTATATGTAAAAAGGGCTACAACTGGTTCAAGTTTCAGCATCGCAGCCTAAATAGAGAGGGAGAAAGAAACTTATTTTAGACGATTTTTCAACATTTTTCAACGTGTTACTACAAACACTCGTGTCAACCGTAATCATTTCTATGACACTCAGCTGTCACATTACCATATAATAAAGGTTTTGTAGCCATATTTCTATCCCAAATGTATTTAGTGCAATAATACAAATTTTCAAAGTTTCCCCCAAAAATTATGCAACAAAATGAACTTTATAAATATTTATAAAATTAATAAATGTACTTAGGAAAACAAATCGGCGCCAGGTTTTAGAGGCATAAAATCTACATATTATGTGCAAGTTTCATGTAAATTGAATAATAAATGAAGAGTTTGAACTCCCATGTAGTTGTTAACTATTTACTTGTACAAAACAAAGGTCAAAGTTCAGCCACCTGTTTCTGAGGTTGACGTCGACCAATTTCATTCAAAATTGGCACCCTTGCAGATAGGCATGCCTTCAGTAAGGTGTGTAAGTTCCATGAAGATCGCCTGATAACAAAAGGAAAAAAACAAAAATTGCCAGCAGTTTTATATTTACAATTATTTATGATGTAATATCAAAACATATCACTAAAACATACTAACCTAGTATAATTGGTCTGAAATATGGGTCCTCAAGGTGGCACTACAATGGCACTAGCTGGCACCTGCCCCATAGCCAGTGCCAGCTTCCTCAGGAGCCTTTCTTGGCTTGGTGGTGCATCTCGTATGGTTCTGCATCATCTTGTCCTCCATGTTGAAGTACCAGTCGGTCATGTCATTCTGTGGTAGACAAAGGAGGTTGGCCTGAGATCCCATCATATACCCAGCGTTGTAGTTGACGGTTGTCACTGCCATGTTCAAATCAACCATTACACGACCAACATATTTGTCTTTGGAGGCGAGTTTCCAACCTCGGTGGTGTAGACACTCGTTTGGATTCTGAGTCTTCCCCTTCAGACACTTGGTCATGTTGTCCTCCGATACAAGATTGTAGTAGATCTTAAAGTCTTCAGTCATGTGAATACTCGGTAGCTGGAAATGTACAATCATCATCTTGTATGATCGTGGGGTCTTTCCATTTGCAATGTCTTGCTGGTAGAAACAGCAAGAGTCTTTGCCTTTAGGGCAGTGCACGTGCACTGGCTTTTCATCAGTGGGCGTGCATGGAACAGTCCAGACAGGCAGGCATCACATCCCTCATTTGTTTCCAGTCAGTGTCGATGTTATTCCTGATGGCTTTTGTGAAGTAACCTGCCAACTTCAGAATGGTGCTGTCAGTTAGTTTTCCTTTTCCTTTGGCCAGTGACATTCGTCTGGTCTTCCCTTTTGAATCCTTCAATTCGACAGCTGTTTTCTGGAAGTTGCGGAGCTGTGTTGCAAGTCTCTTGCTGAAGTGATTTACACTCAGCCTTTCCTCCTTTACGTCTCCATATGGTTCAGCACCATTATTCATTCCACAAACTTTATTGAATGCCGAAGAGTCACCATCACCCACCAAGGTTGTATACCTGAGTTGGATGTCTTGAGATCGACCCCACATCAATACCGCGGCATCCGCTTCCATATTTTTGGCAGTGCCATCGTAGTTCTTGTCACAATCCGGTAAATGTTAACCCATCTCATTGTCAAACTCGGCCTGGGTTATCTTTCCATTTTTTTTCTATGCTTGAACGTTTGGCACTTCTTGCAGTTTTTGCAGAAAGTATTGTAGTCCACAACCAGCCCTGTGAATATTTCCACAACAAAAGCAGTGCCAATTTGTGAATGATGGCCCCTTGTATGCCAAGATCCATCAAAGGACACATCAATGTCCAGGACGCCAGCAATGGGGTGTTTATCTAATGTTTTCTGTAATGTTCGACTATGATACTGCGAGTGTTTTCTTGCAAATGTACCCATCTCTCATTAGCAGCATCTCTTATCTTCTGGATCCTGTTATACATCACATATGATACAAATTTCATTCTATTTATAGAACACATAGTATTGTAATATGTATATCCGTGGCCATTTAGCATGTTGCTGTACACTAATGATATCAAATTCTCATGATTTCCCATCAATGGTCGAGTAACTGAAATATTACAATCACTACAGCTTTTTGTCACTTGCACATCATGTTGCACAATCGTAACTGTATGACGTTGTGTAGCCTTTCAGCAATACTCGCATACATAATTCTCATTTAGGTAATTTTCAAGCCTCTTATCTGTCACCATTACCTGGAAAATTTACCATAATTACGGTATTTTTCATCATAACATAACACGGTTTGCACCACGGTGTTGCCAGAACCTCGTAGTATTTTTAGAAATATTTCAGAAATATACGATTTAGTCAATTTTTTCGATCTCATGCCCCCTAAGTCAAACTGCGAGCGAGACAAGTGCGTCCTCTTGCAACGCTGACGACGAAAGATGTAAAAATTATATATGAATACGAAGATACAGGATAAGATACCCGTTGGGCGAGCCTTGAAGTGGGGGCAGCTGAAGGGAAGTTGGTGAGAGGAAGTGTTGAAGTTGTAGGAAAAGAGCAGGGCTAAACCCAGCTGCGTGTCTTGAATCGATGCAGGAGCAGAGGTTGTGTTAACCGGAGCTCCTGAGTGTTGTTATATTATCATTGCAATATGGAAGTTGTAGTGAAGGACCTGGTGACTCTAGTGGGAGCCCTGAGGACAGAGTTGGACTCTCTGCGGGAGGAGGTGCGTCAGCTGAAAGAACAACGAGAAGTAACGAAGGAGGAGACCAGTAATAAAGGGACCTCGTCTTGGAGAGTTGTGAAAGACAGGGGCCTTAAGAAGACTTTGATAAAGCCGCCTTCAAACGCCATAGCAACTTCTAATTCATTTGACGTTTTGGAGGACGAGTGCTGTGGAGAGACTGTGGATCGCGCAAAAGGGAAAGCAACGAAGAGAAAGGAAGCGCAGGCCCCTCAGAAAGTAAAGGAAGTACCTAAGCAAACATTAGTTGTGGGAGATTCCCAGATAAGGTATTTGGATAGAACGTTTTGTGCTAGAGATAGGGGGAACAGGTTAAGGGTTTGCTATCCCGGAGCTGGCATTGGTGATATTATAAACAACATGAATGATATTATGGCTGGTAATGGGAACAATCCCATTATTTGCATTAGCGTGGGAGGAAATGATGTTGGTCGAGTCAGGAGTGAGGAACTGATTCAGAGGTATAAAACAGCCATAGAGTTAGTTAGGAGCAAGGGAGGAATCCCGATCATATGTGGCATTCTTCCAAGAAAGGGAGTGGGAAATGAATGGATATCGAGGGCACTTGGTGTCAATTGCCGGCTGGAAAGATATTGCAAATCAAATGCAATATCTTTCATAGACAACTGGGAACACTTCTATGGAAGAAATGAAATGTATGCTCGTGATGGGGTGCATCTATCGAGAGCTGGGGTTGTTGCTGTTGCGAACTCGTTAGAAGAAGTGGTTAGAGGTGTTTGTTTGGGTTTAAACTGTTAGTAGATAGAGGTATGGGAATTGATTTGGAGGAAGGAGGTAATAAAAATATGTGTTTGTGGGAGAAAGGAATTGGCAAAACGATCAGGGAAAGAGAAGGTCCGCAAAATAACAATTCACTTAGGGTATATTACACTAACAGTAGAAGTCTAAGAAATAAAATTAACGAATTAAATGCTCTTGTCTGCACAGAAAGAATAGATATTATTGCACTTACCGAAACGTGGATGAATGTAGAAAATAGAGAACTATTAGCTGAATATCAAATATATGGATTTAAACTATTTCACACAGATAGATATATTAGACGAGGAGGTGGAGTAGCCATATATGTTAGGGACAATTTGAAATGTAGTCTCAAAGAGGGAATCAAAACAGAGCCACACACAGAAACTATTTGGATTGAATTAAACGAAAAAGCTAATAATATTATAATAGGAGTAATATATAGGCCACCAAATTTAGACAGAATGGAAGCAAAGCATCTATGGGATGAAATATCTAGAGCATCTAGATCTAACAGTATTTATGTCATGGGTGACTTTAATTTTAGCGGAATAAACTGGTTGAACAAAACAGGGAATAGTGAAGCAGAAGATTTTCTAG
This sequence comes from Procambarus clarkii, assembly GCF_040958095.1. Lineage (NCBI taxonomy): Eukaryota > Metazoa > Arthropoda > Malacostraca > Decapoda > Cambaridae > Procambarus > Procambarus clarkii. The sequence continues at coordinate 5,000,331 of NW_027189131.1, forward strand.
AATTAATTGACGATTGCTTTCTTACGCAACACATTAAGGAACCAACACGGGAAAATAATATTTTAGATTTAGTGTTAACTAACAGGGAAACGCAAATTAATGACATCGAAATAGGGAGTGAGCTAGGGAGCAGTGATCACAAAGAAATCAGATTTAGCATAGAATGGAATAGACCAGTAGGAGAAAATTCTGTTAAAGTGCCAGATTTTCGAAAAGCTGATTTTAATAGGTAAAATTAATCTTTTAAATTAAAATTAAAAATTTTAATTAATCTCTTATAGGTAAAAAGAGAGCTTGGTACAAAAGGATTAAAAATGGGGAGGTCACTTTAGAACAGGAATTCGTACAACTGGTTAGAAATGTTAAAAAAGAGATAAGGAAAGCAAAAAGAAACTATGAAGTTCGCATAGCAGGGCAAGCAAAGACAAATCCTAAAGGGTTTTTTCAGTTATATCGTACTAAGACTAGGGAAAGGATAGGTCCATTAAAAACTGAGACAGGTCAAATAACAGATAGTGATGAAGAGATGAGTAGTATTTTTAATAAATATTTTGTATCTGTATTTACTAAAGAGGAACTTAACAATATGCCTTCAGCCGAACAAGTCTATGTGGGTGGGGACGAGGACAGGTTGACGAGTTTAGCAGTTACCAGGGAGGATGTTCTTAAACAAATAGTAAAACTCAACCAAACAAATCCCCAGGGCCGGATGAAGTGTTTGCTAGGGTGCTTAAAGAATGCAAAGAGGAGCTTTGTGACCCACTGTCAACCATATTTAATAAATCAATAGAGTCAGGCAGAGTGCCAGAGTTTTGGAAAGTTGCTAATGTGATACCAGTTTTTAAGAAAGGAGATAGATCACTTGCGTCTAACTATCGACCAATTAGCCTAACGTCTATTGTGGGAAAGTTACTCGAATCTATAATAGCAAATAAAATTCGTCTTCATCTTGAAAAACATAAATTAATAATTGAGTCGCAACATGGTTTTATAAATGGCCGTTCATGTTTAACAAATTTGTTATCTTTTTATTCTAGCATTGTTGAGGCAGTTGATAGTGGTAAGGATTGCGATGTTGTATACCTTGACTTTAGCAAAGCTTTTGATACAGTGCCACATGAAAGACTGATTAAAAAGATAGAGTCTCATGGTATTGGGGGTGCTATATTAAGCTGGATTAGGGCATGGCTATACCAAAGGAAACAGAGAGTTAGTATAAATGGAATCAAGTCAGAGTGGGAAAATGTTGTAAGTGGAGTGCCTCAAGGCTCTGTCCTGGGACCTCTGTTGTTTATAATATATATAAATGATTTAGATTCAGGTTTGAGTAGCAACATTTGCAAATTTGCCGATGATACGAAAATCGGTAGGGAAATTAATTCGGAGGAGGACTCACTATCACTTCAAGTTGATCTAGATAGGGTTTTGAAATGGTCAAAGGATTGGCAGATGCAGTTTAATGCTGATAAATGTAAAGTTCTGAGGTTAGGTAATGATGATAGAGTTACAAGATACGAGCTAGATGGTGTTGTGATTGCGAAGTCGGATTGCGAAAGGGGTCTGGGAGTTATGATTAGTAAGAATTTAAAACAAAAGGATCAATGCATAAATGTTCGTAATAAGGCAAATCGGACACTTGGATTTATTAATCGCAGCGTTAGTAACAAGACACCTGGTGTGGTTCTCAAGCTATATCTTGCTCTAGTTAGGCCCCATTTAGATTATGCAGTTCAGTTTTGGTCGCCATATTATAGAATGGATATAAATTCACTTGAACGTGTCCAGCGTAGGATGACTAAGTTAATTCCCCAAATTAGAAATCTTTCATATGAAGAAAGATTAACAAAGCTTAAGTTGCATTCACTGGAAAGGCGAAGAGTTAGGGGTGACATGATAGAGGTTTACAAGTGGATGAATGGACATAACCGGGGGGATATTATTAGGGTATTAAAAGTATCAACACAGGACAGAACACGAAACAATGGGTATAAATTGGATAAGTTTAGATTTAGGAAAGACTTGGGTAAATACTGGTTCAGTAACAGGGTTGTTGATTTGTGGAACCAATTGCCGCGTAACATTGTGGAGGTGGGGTCCCTCGATTGTTTCAAGCACGGGTTGGACAAGTATATGAGTGGGATTGGGTGGTTATAGAATAGGAGCTGCCTCGTATGGGCCAACAGGCCTTCTGCAGTTGCCTTTGTTCTTATGTTCAGACAAGAGGATGGTAAGCGTTGTAACATTTACAGAGATGTTACAACGTGTAGTAGTTACAGTGTAGTACAACTACTAGTAGTATTCTGACTGTAGTAGACACCAGACTAGTAGTAGTCTGATTGTAGTAGACACCAGACTGTAGTAGTAGTCTGGTGCAGAAGTTGAGGTAGAGACTTGAGTTGAAGAGGTGAAGACTTCTGTAGGAACAGTGAAGGTCGGGAGACCATTCGCCTTGTACAATACATTGAGAAGTCTTATGAACTCTTGGTAGTTGGATCCAGCAAGCCTTTCTGCCAGAAATGTCAGAGCATACACAGTACTGTTAACGGTGTTGAGAACAGACATCCGTTGCAAAGGTTGGTTGAGTGCATGGCCGGCGGTATGGGAGCTGGACCACCATTGGCTTGCATGCTGCACGGTTGCTCCTTCTCCCAGAAGCTCTGCGAAGTTGGCGGCTTTGAATGTGGAAAGCCATTGATGCACAGCGAGTCATGTTGGCCTGCCTGGCTTCGGACACCTTGATTTCTTTGATTCGTGAAGGGCACTCAGCGGAGACAGAAACATGATCACCTTCACAGAGAAGGCAGTGAAGACATTTGTTGGTGCAGTCCTTGAAGTGGTGGTTACCCGTGCACCTGCTGCACCGTTGGTCCTGGGAGGTGCAATTTTTCATGAAGTGCTCGTAGCTGTAGCACTTGAACCACTAACGAGATCTGTAGTAGTGCTTTGGTGATCTGGTGAGGTGTACTGGCAATACCAAAGCACTGGAAGCCGTTGTTAGCAGCTAAGGGAGCTTCCTCAGGCGATGTAAGTGACTCAGGTGAGCGGGGAAGTGGGTATAGCTGAAGAATAGCCGGTGAGAGGAAACGTCGAAGAGACAGAGCCAGGGCTAAACCCAGCTGCATGGCAGATCTGAGGCTCTCAACAACGTGGTCGGCTAGGCAAGGAGGCGTGGTCTTGTGGCGGGGGCGACGAGGTGAGGACAGCTGGCCTCTTGAGTCGTGGAATCTTCTTTCTTCTACGAAGTTAGTCTTGTTTCTTCTATGAAACTGGAGTCCTCTTTCTTCTGTGATGCTGAAGTCTTCGATGATACAAAAACTGGTAGGGAAATTAACACGGAAGACGCCGCCTCCTTGCCACATGAAAGACTGATTAAAAAAATAGAGGCTCATGGTATTGGGGGTGCTATATTAAGTTGGATTAGGGCATGGCTATTCCAAAGGAAACAGAGTTAGTATAAATGGGGTCAAGTCAGAGTTGGATAATGTTGTTAGTGGAGTGCCTCAGGGCTCTGTCCTGGAACCTTTGTTGTTTATAATATATATAAATGATTTAGATACAGGTTTGAGCAGCAACATTTGCAAATTTGCCGATGATACAAAAATAGGTAGGGAAATTAACACGGAAGACGACTCGCTATCACTTCAAGTTGATCTTAATAGGGTTTTGAAATGGTCAAAAGACTGGCAGATGCAGTTTAATGCTAATAAAAGTAAAGTTTTGAGGCTAGGTAATGATGATAGAGTTACAAGATACGAGGTAGATGGTGTTGTGATTGAGAAGTTGGATTGCGAAAGGGATCTGGGAGTTATGATTAGTAACATAAGAACATAAGAACAAAGGTAACTGCAGAAGGCCTATTGGCCCATACAAGGCAGGTCCTATCTATAACCACCCAATCCCACTCATATACTTGTCCAACCCGTGCTTGAAACAATCGAGGGACCCCACCTCCACCACGTTACGCGGCAATTGGTTCCACAAATCAACAACCCTGTTACTGAACCAGTATTTACCCAAGTCTTTCCTAAATCTAAACTTATTCAATTTATACCCATTGTTTTGTGTTCTGTCTTGTGTTGATATTTTTAATACCCTATTAATATCCCCCCTGTTATGTCCATTCATCCACTTGTAAACCTCTATCATGTCACCCCCTAACTCTTCGCCTTTCCAGTGAATGCAACTTAAGCTTTGTTAATCTTTCTTCGTATGAAAGATTTCTAATTTTGGGAATGAATTTATATCCATTCTATAATACGGCGACCAAAACTGAACTGCATAATCTAAATGGGGCCTAACCAGCGCAAGATATAGCTTGAGAACCACACCAGGTGTCTTAAGAACATAAGAACAAAGGCAACTGCAGAAGGCCTATTGGCCCATACGAGGCAGCTCCTATTTATAACCACCCAATCCCACTCATATACATGTCCAACCCATGCTTGAAACAATCGAGGGACCCCACCTCCACAATTTTACGCGGCAATTGGTTCTACAAATCAACAACCCTGTTACTGAATCAGTATTTACCCAAGTCTTTCCTAAATCTTAACTTATCCAATTTATACCCATTGTTTCGTGTTCTGTCTTGTGTTGATACTTTTAATACCCTATTAATATCCCCTTTGTTATGTCCATTCACCCACTTGTAAACCTCTATCATGTCACCCCTAACTCTTCGCATTTCCAGTGAATGCAACTTAAGCTTTGTTAATCTTTCTTCATATGAAAGATTTCTAATTTGGGGAATTACCTTAGTCATCCTACGCTGGACACGTTCAAGTGAATTTATATCCATTCTATAATATGGCGACCAAAACTGAACTGCATAATCTAAATGGGGCCTAACTAGAGCAAGATATAGCTTGAGAACCACACCAGGTGTCTTGTTACTAACGCTGCGATTAATAAATCCAAGTGTCCGATTTGCCTTATTACGAACATTTATGCATTGATCCTTTTGTTTTAAATTCTTACTAATCATAACTCCCAGATCCCTTTCGCAATTCGACTTCGCAATCTCAACACCATCTAGCTCGTATCTTGTAACCCTATCAATATTACCTAACCTCAGAACTTTACATTTATCAGCATTAAACGGCATCTGCCAATCCTTCGACCATTTCAAAACCCTATCTAGATCAACTTGAAGTGATAGTGAGTCCTCCTCCGAATTAATTTCCCTACCGATTTTCGTATCATCGGCAAATTTGCAAATGTTGCTTCTCAAACCTGAATCTAAATCATTTATATATATTATAAACCACAGAGGGCCCAGGACAGAGCCCTGAGGCACCCCACTTACAACATTTTCCCACTCTGACTTGACTCCATTTATACTAACTCTCTGTTTCTTTGGTATAGCCATGCCCTAGTTACTAACGCTTCGATTAATAAATCCCAGTGTCCTATTCGCCTTATTACGAACATTCATGCATTGATCCTTTTGTTTTAAATTCTTACTAATCATAACTCCCAGATCCCTTTCGCAATCTCAACACCATCTAGCTCGTATCTTGTAACTATCATCATTACCTAGCCTCAGAACTTTACATTTATCAGCATTAAACTGCATTTGCCAATCCTTTGACCATTTCAAAACCCTATCTAGATCAACTTGAAGTGATAGCGAGTTCTCCTCCGAATTAATTTCCCTACCGATTTTCGTATCATCGGCAAATTTGCAAATGTTGCTACTCAAACCTGAATCTAAATCATTTATATATATTATAAACAACAGAGGTCCCTGGACAGAGCCCTGAGGTACTCCACTAACAACATTATCCCACTCTGACTTAACCCCATTTATACTAACTCTCTGTTTCCTTTGGAATAGCACCCCCAATACCATGAGCTTCTATTTTTTTAATTAGTCTTTCATGTGGCACTGTATCAAAAGCTTTGCTAAAGTCAAGGTACACAACATCACAATCCTTACCACTATCAACTGCCTCAACTATGCTGGAATAAAAAGTTAGCAAATTTGTTAAACATGAACGGCCATTTGTAAAACCATGTTGCAAATCATTTATTAATTTATGTTTTTCAAGATGGAGACGAATTGTATTTGCAATTATTGATTCAAGTAAGTTTCCCACAATAGACGTTAGGCTAATTGGCCGATAGTTTGACGCAAGTGATCTATCTCCTTTCTTAAAAATTGGTACCACATTAGCTACCTTCCATGACTCTGGCACTCTGCCTGACTCTATTGATTTATTAAATATGGTTGACAGTGGGTCACAAAGCTCCTCTTTGCATTCTTTAAGCACCCTAGCAAACACTTCATCCGGCCCTGGGGATTTGTTTGGTTTTAGTTTTTCTAATTGTTTAATTACATCCTCCCTGGTAACTACTAAACTAGTCAACCTGTCCTCATCCCCACCCACATAGACTTGGTCGGCTGAAGGCAAATTGTTAAGTTCTTCTTTAGTAAATACAGATATAAAATATTTGTTAAAAATACTACTCATCTCCTTGTCATTATCCGTTATTTGACCTGTCTCAGATTTTAATGGACCTATCCTTTCCCTAGTCTTAATTCGATATAACTAAAAAAAAAACTTTTGGATTTGACTTTGCTTGCTCTGCTATGCGAACTTCATAGTTTCTTTTTGCTTTCCTAATCTCTTTTTTAACATTTCTAACCAGTTGTATGAATTCGCAATATGGAAGTTGTAGTTAAGGACCTGGTGACTCTAGTGGGAGCCCTGAGGACAGAGTTGGACTTTCTGCGGGAGGAGGTGCGTCAGCTGAAAGAACAACGAGAAGTAACGAAGGAGGAGACCAGCAGTAAAGGGACCTCGTCTTGGAGAGTTGTGAAAGACAGGGGCCTTAAGAAGACTTTGATAAAGCCGCCTTCAAACGCCATAGCAACTTCTAATTCATTTGACGTTTTGGAGGACGAGTGCTGTGGAGAGACTGTGGATCGCGCAAAAGGGAAAGCAACGAAGAGAAAGGAAGCGCAGGCCCCTCAGAAAGTAAAGGAAGTACCTAAGCAAACATTAGTTGTGGGAGATTCCCAGATAAGGTATTTGGATAGAACGTTTTGTGCTAGAGATAGGGGGAACAGGTTAAGGGTTTGCTATCCCGGAGCTGGCATTGGTGATATTATAAACAACATGAATGATATTATGGCTGGTAATGGGAACAATCCCATTATTTGCATTAGCGTGGGAGGAAATGATGTTGGTCGAGTTAGGAGTGAGGAACTGATTCAGAGGTATAAAACAGCCATAGAGTTAGTTAGGAGCAAGGGAGGAATCCCGATCATATGTGGCATTCTTCCAAGAAAGGGAGTGGGAAATGAATGGATATCGAGGGCACTTGGTGTCAATTGCCGGCTGGAAAGATATTGCAAATCAAATGCAATATCTTTCATAGACAACTGGGAACACTTCTATGGAAGAAATGAAATGTATGCTCGTGATGGGGTGCATCTATCGAGAGCTGGGGTTGTTGCTGTTACGAACTCGTTAGAAGAAGTGGTTAGAGGTGTTTGTTTGGGTTTAAACTGTTAGTAGATAGAGGTATGGGAATTGATTTGGAGGAAGGAGGTAATAAAAGTATGTGTTTGTGGGAGAAAGGAATTGGCAAAATGATCAGGGAAAGAGAAGGTCCGCAAAAAAACAATTCACTTAGGGTATATTACACTAACAGTAGAAGTCTAAGAAATAAAATTAACGAATTAAATGCTCTTGTCTGCACAGGAGTGAGCTAGGGAGCAGTGATCACAAAGAAATCAGATTTAGCATAGAATGGAATAGACCAGTAGGAGAAAATTCTGTTAAAGTGCCAGATTTTCGAAAAGCTGATTTTAATAGCCTAAGAAATTTTTTGGGTCAAATTGATTGGAAAGGCTTGGGTATGGGGTGTGGGCCGGTCTTGGAGCGAGACATGAACCCAGCGATAGGTGACTTAAATGGGGATTTCGATGTGGATTCAATATATAACTTATTTAAGAATATTCTAAACAAAGCACAGGAACGTAGTATACCATACAAATTGAATAGATCGTATACTAATGACCCAAAGTGGATAACAAAGAATTTGAAGAACCTTATAGGTAAAAAGAGAGCTTGGTACAAAAGGATTAAAAATGGGGAGGTCACTTTAGAACAGGAATTCGTACAACTGGTTAGAAATGTTAAAAAAGAGATAAGGAAAGCAAAAAGAAACTATGAAGTTCGCATAGCAGGGCAAGCAAAGACAAATCCTAAAGGGTTTTTTCAGTTATATCGTACTAAGACTAGGGAAAGGATAGGTCCATTAAAAACTGAGACAGGTCAAATAACAGATAGTGATGAAGAGATGAGTAGTATTTTTAATAAATATTTTGTATCTGTATTTACTAAAGAGGAACTTAACAATATGCCTTCAGCCGAACAAGTCTATGTGGGTGGGGACGAGGACAGGTTGACGAGTTTAGCAGTTACCAGGGAGGATGTTCTTAAACAAATAGTAAAACTCAAACCAAACAAATCCCCAGGGCCGGATGAAGTGTTTGCTAGGGTGCTTAAAGAATGCAAAGAGGAGCTTTGTGACCCACTGTCAACCATATTTAATAAATCAATAGAGTCAGGCAGAGTGCCAGAGTTTTGGAAAGTTGCTAATGTGATACCAGTTTTTAAGAAAGGAGATAGATCACTTGCGTCTAACTATCGACCAATTAGCCTAACGTCTATTGTGGGAAAGTTACTCGAATCTATAATAGCAAATAAAATTCGTCTTCATCTTGAAAAACATAAATTAATAATTGAGTCGCAACATGGTTTTATAAATGGCCGTTCATGTTTAACAAATTTGTTATCTTTTTATTCTAGCATTGTTGAGGCAGTTGATAGTGGTAAGGATTGCGATGTTGTATACCTTGACTTTAGCAAAGCTTTTGATACAGTGCCACATGAAAGACTGATTAAAAAAATAGAGTCTCATGGTATTGGGGGTGCTATATTAAGCTGGATTAGGGCATGGCTATACCAAAGGAAACAGAGAGTTAGTATAAATGGAATCAAGTCAGAGTGGGAAAATGTTGTAAGTGGAGTGCCTCAAGGCTCTGTCCTGGGACCTCTGTTGTTTATAATATATATAAATGATTTAGATTCAGGTTTGAGTAGCAACATTTGCAAATTTGCCGATGATACGAAAATCGGTAGGGAAATTAATTCGGAGGAGGACTCACTATCACTTCAAGTTGATCTAGATAGGGTTTTGAAATGGTCAAAGGATTGGCAGATGCAGTTTAATGCTGATAAATGTAAAGTTCTGAGGTTAGGTAATGATGATAGAGTTACAAGATACGAGCTAGATGGTGTTGTGATTGCGAAGTCGGATTGCGAAAGGGATCTGGGAGTTATGATTAGTAAGAATTTAAAACAAAAGGATCAATGCATAAATGTTCGTAATAAGGCAAATCGGACACTTGGATTTATTAATCGCAGCGTTAGTAACAAGACACCTGGTGTGGTTCTCAAGCTATATCTTGCTCTAGTTAGGCCCCATTTAGATTATGCAGTTCAGTTTTGGTCGCCATATTATAGAATGGATATAAATTCACTTGAACGAGTCCAGCGTAGGATGACTAAGTTAATTCCCCAAATTAGAAATCTTTCATATGAAGAAAGATTAACAAAGCTTAAGTTGCATTCACTGGAAAGGCGAAGAGTTAGGGGTGACATGATAGAGGTTTACAAGTGGATGAATGGACATAACCGGGGGGATATTAATAGGGTATTAAAAGTATCAACACAGGACAGAACACGAAACAATGGATATAAATTGGATAAGTTTAGATTTAGGAAAGACTTGGGTAAATACTGGTTCAGTAACAGGGTTGTTGATTTGTGGAACCAATTGCCGCGTAACATTGTGGAGGTGGGGTCCCTCGATTGTTTCAAGCACGGGTTGGACAAGTATATGAGTGGGATTGGGTGGTTATAGAATAGGAGCTGCCTCGTATGGGCCAATAGGCCTTCTGCAGTTACCTTTGTTCTTATGTTCTTATGTTCTTATGTAGAAAAAATAGATATTATTGCACTTACCGAAACGTGGATGAATGTAGAAAATAGAGAACTATTAGCTGAATATCAAATATATGGATTTAAACTATTTCACACAGATAGATATATTAGACGAGGAGGGGGAGTAGCCATATATGTTAGGGACAATTTGAAATGTAGTCTCAAAGAGGGAATCAAAACAGAGCCACACACAGAAACTATTTGGATTGAATTAAACGAAAAAGCTAATAATATTATAATAGGAGTAATATATAGGCCACCAAATTTAGACAGAATGGAAGCAAAGCATCTATGGGATGAAATATCTAGAGCATCTAGATCTAACAGTATTTATGTCATGGGTGACTTTAATTTTAGCGGAATAAACTGGTTGAACAAAACAGGGAATAGTGAAGCAGAAGATTTTCTAGAATTAATTGACGATTGCTTTCTTACGCAACACATTAAGGAACCAACACGGGAAAATAATATTTTAGATTTAGTGTTAACTAACAGGGAAACGCAAATTAATGACATCGAAATAGGGAGTGAGCTAGGGAGCAGTGATCACAAAGAAATCAGATTTAGCATAGAATGGAATAGACCAGTAGGAGAAAATTCTGTTAAAGTGCCAGATTTTCGAAAAGCTGATTTTAATAGCCTAAGAAATTTTTTGGGTCAAATTGATTGGAAAGTCTTGGGTATGGGGTGTGGGCCGGTCTTGGAGCGAGACATGAACCCAGCGATAGGTGACTTAAATGGGGATTTCGATGTGGATTCAATATATAACTTATTTAAGAATATTCTAAACAAAGCACAGGAACGTAGTATACCATACAAATTGAATAGATCGAATACTAATGACCCAAAGTGGATAACAAAGAATTTTAAGAACCTTATAGGTAAAAAGAGAGCTTGGTACAAAAGGATTAAAAATGGGGAGGTCACTTTAGAACAGGAATTCATACAACTGGTTAGAAATGTTAAAAAAGAGATAAGGAAAGCAAAAAGAAACTATGAAGTTCGCATAGCAGGGCAAGCAAAGACTAATCCTAAAGGGTTTTTTCAGTTATATCGTACTAAGACTAGGGAAAGGATAGGTCCATTAAAAACTGAGTCAGGTCAAATAACAGATAGTGATGAAGAGATGAGTAGTATTTTTAATAAATATTTTGTATCTGTATTTACTAAAGAGGAACTTAACAATATGCCTTCAGCCGAACAAGTCTATGTGGGTGGGGACGAGGACAGGTTGACGAGTTTAGCAGTTACCAGGGAGGATGTTCTTAAACAAATAGTAAAACTCAAACCAAACAAATCCCCAGGGCCGGATGAAGTGTTTGCCAGGGTGCTTAAAGAATGCAAAGAGGAGCTTTGTGACCCACTGTCAACCATATTTAATAAATCAATAGAGTCAGGCAGAGTGCCAGAGTTTTGGAAAGTTGCTAATGTGATACCAGTTTTTAAGAAAGGAGATAGATCACTTGCGTCTAACTATCGACCAATTAGCCTAACGTCTATTGTGGGAAAGTTACTCGAATCTATAATAGCAAATAAAATTCGTCTTCATCTTGAAAAACATAAATTAATAATTGAGTCGCAACATGGTTTTATAAATGGCCGTTCATGTTTAACAAATTTGTTATCTTTTTATTCTAGCATTGTTGAGGCAGTTGATAGTGGTAAGGATTGCGATGTTGTATACCTTGACTTTAGCAAAGCTTTTGATACAGTGCCACATGAAAGACTTATTAAAAAAATAGAGTCTCATGGTATTGGGGGTGCTATATTAAGCTGGATTAGGGCATGGCTATACCAAAGGAAACAGAGAGTTAGTATAAATGGAATCAAGTCAGAGTGGGAAAATGTTGTAAGTGGAGTGCCTCAAGGCTCTGTCCTGGGACCTCTGTTGTTTATAATATATATAAATGATTTAGATTCAGGTTTGAGTAGCAACATTTGCAAATTTGCCGATGATACGAAAATCGGTAGGGAAATTAATTCGGAGGAGGACTCACTATCACTTCAAGTTGATCTAGATAGGGTTTTGAAATGGTCAAAGGATTGGCAGATGCAGTTTAATGCTGATAAATGTAAAGTTCTGAGGTTAGGTAATGATGATAGAGTTACAAGATACGAGCTAGATGGTGTTGTGATTGCGAAGTCGGATTGCGAAAGGGATCTGGGAGTTATGATTAGTAAGAATTTAAAACAAAAGGATCAATGCATAAATGTTCGTAATAAGGCAAATCGGACACTTGGATTTATTAATCGCAGCGTTAGTAACAAGACACCTGGTGTGGTTCTCAAGCTATATCTTGCTCTAGTTAGGCCCCATTTAGATTATGCAGTTCAGTTTTGGTCGCCATATTATAGAATGGATATAAATTCACTTGAACGTGTCCAGCGTAGGATGACTAAGTTAATTCCCCAAATTAGAAATCTTTCATATGAAGAAAGATTAACAAAGCTTAAGTTGCATTCACTGGAAAGGCGAAGAGTTAGGGGTGACATGATAGAGGTTTACAAGTGGATGAATGGACATAACCGGGGGATATTAATAGGGTATTAAAAGTATCAACACAGGACAGAACACGAAACAATGGGTATAAATTGGATAAGTTTAGATTTAGGAAAGACTTGGGTAAATACTGGTTCAGTAACAGGGTTGTTGATTTGTGGAACCAATTGCCGCGTAACATTGTGGAGGTGGGGTCCCTCGATTGTTTCAAGCACGGGTTGGACAAGTATATGAGTGGGATTGGGTGGTTATAGAATAGGAGCTGCCTCGTATGGGCCAATAGGCCTTCTGCAGTTACCTTTGTTCTTATGTTCTTATGTTCTTAATTCCTGTTCTAATCTGACTTCCCCATTCTTAATCCTTTTGTACCAAGCTCTCTTTTTACCTATAAGGTTCTTTAAATTATTTGTTATCCACTTTGGGTCATTAGTATTCGACCTATTCAATTTGTATGGTATACTATAGCTTTATGGTATAGCTTTGTGACCCACTGTCAACCATATTTAATAAATCAATAGAGTCAGGCAGAGTGCCAGAGTTTTGGAAAGTTGCTAATGTGATACCAGTTTTTAAGAAAGGAGATAGATCACTTGCGTCTAACTATCGACCAATTAGCCTAACGTCTATTGTGGGAAAGTTACTCGAATCCATAATAGCAAATAAAATTCGTCTTCATCTTGAAAAACATAAATTAATAATTGAGTCGCAACATGGTTTTATAAATGGCCGTTCATGTTTAACAAATTTGTTATCTTTTTATTCTAGCATTGTTGAGGCAGTTGATAGTGGTAAGGATTGCGATGTTGTATACCTTGACTTTAGCAAAGCTTTTGATACAGTGCCACATGAAAGACTGATTAAAAAAATAGTCTCTCATGGTATTGGGGGTGCTATATTAAGCTGGATTAGGGCATGGCTATACCAAAGGAAACAGAGAGTTAGTATAAATGGAATCAAGTCAGAGTGGGAAAATGTTGTAAGTGGAGTGCCTCAAGGCTCTGTCCTGGGACCTCTGTTGTTTATAATATATCTAAATGATTTAGATTCAGGTTTGAGTAGCAACATTTGCAAATTTGCCGATGATACGAAAATCGGTAGGGAAATTAATTCGGAGGAGGACTCACTATCACTTCAAGTTGATCTAGATAGGGTTTTGAAATGGTCAAAGGATTGGCAGATGCAGTTTAATGCTGATAAATGTAAAGTTCTGAGGTTAGGTAATGATGATAGAGTTACAAGATACGAGCTAGAAGGTGTTGTGATTGCGAAGTCGGATTGCGAAAGGGATCTGGGAGTTATGATTAGTAAGAATTTAAAACAAAAGGATCAATGCATAAATGTTCGTAATAACGCAAATCGGACACTTGGATTTATTAATCGCAGCGTTAGTAACAAGACACCTGGTGTGGTTCTCAAGCTATATCTTGCTCTAGTTAGGCCCCATTTAGATTATGCAGTTCAGTTTTGGTCGCCATATTATAGAATGGATATAAATTCACTTGAACGTGTCCAGCGTAGGATGACTAAGTTAATTCCCCAAATTAGAAATCTTTCATATGAAGAAAGATTAACAAAGCTTAAGTTGCATTCACTGGAAAGGCGAAGAGTTAGGGGCGACATGATAGAGGTTTACAAGTGGGTGAATGGACATAACAAGGGGGATATTAATAGGGTATTAAAAGTATCAACACAGGACAGAACACGAAACAATGGGTATAAATTGGATAAGTTTAGATTTAGGAAAGACTTGGGTAAATACTGGTTCAGTAACAGGGTTGTAGATTTGTGGAACCAATTGCCGCGTAACGTGGTGGAGGTGGGGTCCCTCGATTGTTTCAAGCGCGGGTTGGACAAGTATATGAGTGGGATTGGGTGGTTATAGAATAGGAGCTGCCTCGTATGGGCCAATAGGCCTTCTGCAGTTACCTTTGTTCTTATGTTCTTATGTACTACGTTCCTGTGCCTTGTTTAGAATATTCTTAAATAAGTTGTATATTAAATCCACATCGAAATCCCCTTTTACGTCACCTATCGCTGGGTTCGTGTCTCGCTCTAAGACCGGCCCACACCCCATACCCAAGAGTTTCCAATCTATTTGACCCAAAAAATTTCTTAGTCTATTAAAATCTGCTTTTCGAAAATCTGGCACTTTAACAGAATTTTCTCCTACAGGTCTATTCCATTCTATGCTAAATCTGATTACTTTGTGATCACTGTTCCCTAGCTCACTCCCTATTTCGATGTCATTAATTTGTGTTTCCCTGTTAGTTAACACTAAATCTAAAATATTATTTTCCCGTGTTGGTTCCTTAATGTGTTGCGTAAGAAAGCAATCGTCAATTAATTCTAGAAAATCTTCTGCTTCACTATTCCCTGTTTTGTTCACCCAGTTTATTCCACTAAAATTAAAGTCACCCATGACATAAATACTGTTAGATCTAGATGCTCTAGATATTTCATTCCATAGATGCTTTGCTTCCATTCTGTCTAAATTTGGTGGCCTATATATAACTCCTATTATAATATTATTTGCTTTTTCGTTTAATTCTATCCAAATAGTTTCTGTGTGTGGCTCAGTTTTGATTCCCTCTTTGAGACTACATTTCAAATTGTCCCTAACATATATGGCTACTCCCCCTCCTCGTCTAATATATCTGTGTGAAATAGTTTAAATCCATTTATCTGATATTCAGCTAATAGTTCTCTATTTTCTACGTTCATCCACGTTTTGGTAAGTGCAATAATATCTATTTTTTCTGTGCAGACAAGAGCATTTAATTCATTAATTTTATTTTATTGTAATATATCCTAAGTGAATTGTTATTTTGAGGCCCTTTTCTTTCCCTGATCATTTTGCCAATTCTTTTCTCCCACGAACACATACTTTTATTACCTCCTTCCTCCAAATCAATTCCCATACCACTATCTACTAACAGTTTAAACCCAAACAAACACCTCTAACCACTGGTTCCAACGAGTTCGCAACAGCAACAACCCCAGCCCTCGATAGATGCACCCCATCACGAGCATACATTTCATTTCTTCCATAGAAGTGTTCCCAGTTGTCTATGAAAGATAATGCATTTGATTTGCAATATCTTTCTTTCCGGCAATTGACACCAAGTGCCCTCGACATCCATTCATTTCCCACTCCCTTTCTTGGAAGAATGCCACATATGATCGGGATTCCTCCCTTGCTCCTAACTAATTCAATGGCTGTCCTAAATCTCATAAGAACATAAGAACAAAGGTAACTGCAGAAGGCCTATTGGCCCATATGAGGCAGCTCCTATTCTATAATCACCCAATCCCACTCATATACTTGTCCAACCCGTGCTTGAAACAATCGAGGGACCCCACCTCCACAATGTTACGCGGCAATTGGTTCCACAAATCAACAACCCTGTTACTGAACCAGTATTTACCCAAGTCTTTCCTAAATCTAAACTTATCCAATTTATATCCATTGTTTCGTGTCCTGTGTTGATACTTTTAATACCCTATTAATATCCCCCCGGTTATGTCCATTCATCCACTTGTAAACCTCTATCATGTCACCCCTAACTCTTCGCCTTTCCAGTGAATGCAACTTAAGCTTTGTTAATCTTTCTTCATATGAAAGATTTCTAATTTGGGGAATTAACTTAGTCATCCTACGCTGGACACGTTCAAGTGAATTTATATCCATTCTATAATATGGCGACCAAAACTGAACTGCATAATCTAAATGGGGCCTAACTAGAGCAAGATATAGCTTGAGAACCACACCAGGTGTCTTGTTACTAACGCTGCGATTAATAAATCCAAGTGTCCGATTTGCGTTATTACGAACATTTATGCATTGATCCTTTTGTTTTAAATTCTTACTAATCATAACTCCCAGATCCAGTGTTATATTATCTATTATATAACTCCCAGTGTTATATTATCATAGCAATATGGAAGTTGTAGTGAAGGACCTGGTGACTCTAGTGGGAGCCCTGAGGACAGAGTTGGACTCTCTGCGGGAGGAGGTGCGTCAGCTTAAAAAACAACGAGAAGTAACGAAGGAGGAGACCAGCAGTAAAGGGACCTCGTCTTGGAGAGTTGTGAAAGACAGGGGCCTTAAGAAGACTTTGATAAAGCCGCCTTCAAACGCCATAGCAACTTCAAATTCATTTGACGTTTTGGAGGACGAGTGCTGTGGAGAGACTGTGGATCGCGCAAAAGGGAAAGCAACGAAGAGAAAGGAAGCGCAGGCCCCTCAGAAAGTAAAGGAAGTACCTAAGCAAACATTAGTTGTGGGAGATTCCCAGATAAGGTATTTGGATAGAACGTTTTGTGCTAGAGATAGGGGGAACAGGTTAAGGGTTTGCTATCCCGGAGCTGGCATTGGTGATATTATAAACAACATGAATGATATTATGGCTGGTAATGGGAACAATCCCATTATTTGCATTAGCGTGGGAGGAAATGATGTTGGTCGAGTCAGGAGTGAGGAACTGATTCAGAGGTATAAAACAGCCATAGAGTTAGTTAGGAGCAAGGGAGGAATCCCGATCATATGTGGCATTCTTCCAAGAAAGGGAGTGGGAAATGAATGGATATCGAGGGCACTTGGTGTCAATTGCCGGCTGGAAAGATATTGCAAATCAAATGCAATATCTTTCATAGACAACTGGGAACACTTCTATGGAAGAAATGAAATGTATGCTCGTGATGGGGTGCATCTATCGAGAGCTGGGGTTGTTGCTGTTGCGAACTCGCTAGAAGAAGTGGTTAGAGGTGTTTGTTTGGGTTTAAACTGTTAGTAGATAGAGGTATGGGAATTGATTTGGAGGAAGGAGGTAATAAAAGTATGTGTTTGTGGGAGAAAGGAATTGGCAAAACGATCAGGGAAAGAGAAGGTCCGCAAAATAACAATTCACTTAGGGTATATTACACTAACAGTAGAAGTCTAAGAAATAAAATTAACGAATTAAATGCTCTTGTCTGCACAGAAAAAATAGATATTATTGCACTTACCGAAACGTGGATGAATGTAGAAAATAGAGAACTATTAGCTGAATATCAAATATATGGATTTAAACTATTTCACACAGATAGATATATTAGACGAGGAGGTGGAGTAGCCATATATGTTAGGGACAATTTGAAATGTAGTCTCAAAGAGGGAATCAAAACAGAGCCACACACAGAAACTATTTGGATTGAATTAAACGAAAAAGCTAATAATATTATAATAGGAGTAATATATAGGCCACCAAATTTAGACAGAATGGAAGCAAAGCATCTATGGGATGAAATATCTAGAGCATCTAGATCTAACAGTATTTATGTCATGGGTGACTTTAATTTTAGCGGAATAAACTGGTTGAACAAAACAGGGAATAGTGAAGCAGAAGATTTTCTAGAATTAATTGACGATTGCTTTCTTACGCAACACATTAAGGAACCAACACGGGAAAATAATATTTTAGATTTAGTGTTAACTAACAGGGAAACGCAAATTAATGACATCGAAATAGGGAGTGAGCTAGGGAGCAGTGATCACAAAGAAATCAGATTTAGCATAGAATGGAATAGACCAGTAGGAGAAAATTCTGTTAAAGTGCCAGATTTTCGAAAAGCTGATTTTAATAGCCTAAGAAATTTATTGGGTCAAATTGATTGGAAAGGCTTGGGTATGGGGTGTGGGCCGGTCTTGGAGCGAGACATGAACCCAGCGATAGGTGACTTAAATGGGGATTTCGATGTGGATTCAATATATAACTTATTTAAGAATATTCTAAACAAAGCACAGGAACGTAGTATACCATACAAATTGAATAGATCGTATACTAATGACCCAAAGTGGATAACAAAGAATTTGAAGAACCTTATAGGTAAAAAGAGAGCTTGGTACAAAAGGATTAAAAATGGGGAGGTCACTTTAGAACAGGAATTCGTACAACTGGTTAGAAATGTTAAAAAAGAGATAAGGAAAGCAAAAAGAAACTATGAAGTTCGCATAGCAGGGCAAGCAAAGACAAATCCTAAAGGGTTTTTTCAGTTATATCGTACTAAGACTAGGGAAAGGATAGGTCCATTAAAAACTGAGACAGGTCAAATAACAGATAGTGATGAAGAGATGAGTAGTATTTTTAATAAATATTTTGTATCTGTATTTACTAAAGAGGAACTTAACAATATGCCTTCAGCCGAACAAGTCTATGTGGGTGGGGACGAGGACAGGTTGACGAGTTTAGCAGTTACCAGGGAGGATGTTCTTAAACAAATAGTAAAACTCAAACCAAACAAATCCCCAGGGCCGGATGAAGTGTTTGCTAGGGTGCTTAAAGAATGCAAAGAGGAGCTTTGTGACCCACTGTCAACCATATTTAATAAATCAATAGAGTCAGGCAGAGTGCCAGAGTTTTGGAAAGTTGCTAATGTGATACCAGTTTTTAAGAAAGGAGATAGATCACTTGCGTCTAACTATCGACCAATTAGCCTAACGTCTATTGTGGGAAAGTTACTCGAATCTATAATAGCAAATAAAATTCGTCTTCATCTTGAAAAACATAAATTAATAATTGAGTCGCAACATGGTTTTATAAATGGCCGTTCATGTTTAACAAATTTGTTATCTTTTTATTCTAGCATTGTTGAGGCAGTTGATAGTGGTAAGGATTGCGATGTTGTATACCTTGACTTTAGCAAAGCTTTTGATACAGTGCCACATGAAAGACTGATTAAAAAGATAGAGTCTCATGGTATTGGGGGTGCTATATTAAGCTGGATTAGGGCATGGCTATACCAAAGGAAACAGAGAGTTAGTATAAATGGAATCAAGTCAGAGTGGGAAAATGTTGTAAGTGGAGTGCCTCAAGGCTCTGTCCTGGGACCTCTGTTGTTTATAATATATATAAATGATTTAGATTCAGGTTTGAGTAGCAACATTTGCAAATTTGCCGATGATACGAAAATCGGTAGGGAAATTAATTCGGAGGAGGACTCACTATCACTTCAAGTTGATCTAGATAGGGTTTTGAAATGGTCAAAGGATTGGCAGATGCAGTTTAATGCTGATAAATGTAAAGTTCTGAGGTTAGGTAATGATGATAGAGTTACAAGATACGAGCTAGATGGTGTTGTGATTGCGAAGTCGGATTGCGAAAGGGATCTGGGAGTTATGATTAGTAAGAATTTAAAACAAAAGGATCAATGCATAAATGTTCGTAATAAGGCAAATCGGACACTTGGATTTATTAATCGCAGCGTTAGTAACAAGACACCTGGTGTGGTTCTCAAGCTATATCTTGCTCTAGTTAGGCCCCATTTAGATTATGCAGTTCAGTTTTGGTCGCCATATTATAGAATGGATATAAATTCACTTGAACGTGTCCAGCGTAGGATGACTAAGTTAATTCCCCAAATTAGAAATCTTTCATATGAAGAAAGATTAACAAAGCTTAAGTTGCATTCACTGGAAAGGCGAAGAGTTAGGGGTGACATGATAGAGGTTTACAAGTGGATGAATGGACATAACCGGGGGGATATTAATAGGGTATTAAAAGTATCAACACAGGACAGAACACGAAACAATGGATATAAATTGGATAAGTTTAGATTTAGGAAAGACTTGGGTAAATACTGGTTCAGTAATAGGGTTGTTGATTTGTGGAACCAATTGCCGCGTAACATTGTGGAGGTGGGGTCCCTTGATTGTTTCAAGCACGGGTTGGACAAGTATATGAGTGGGATTGGGTGGTTATAGAATAGGAGCTGCCTCGTATGGGCCAATAGGCCTTCTGCAGTTACCTTTGTTCTTATGTTCTTATGTTCTTATGATCCCTTTCGCAATCCGACTTCGCAATCACAACACCATCTAGCTCGTATCTTGTAACTCTATCATCATTACCTAACCTCAGAACTTTACATTTATCAGCATTAAACTGCATCTGCCAATCCTTTGACCATTTCAAAACCCTATCTAGATCAACTTGAAGTGATAGTGAGTCCTCCTCCGAATTAATTTCCCTACCGATTTTCGTATCATCGGCAAATTTGCAAATGTTGCTACTCAAACCTGAATCTAAATCATTTATATATATTATAAACAACAGAGGTCCCAGGACAGAGCCTTGAGGCACTCCACTTACAACATTTTCCCACTCTGACTTGATTCCATTTATACTAACTCTCTGTTTCCTTTGGTATAGCCATGCCCTAATCCAGCTTAATATAGCACCCCCAATACCATGAGAGACTATTTTTTTAATCAGTCTTTCATGTGGCACTGTATCAAAAGCTTTGCTAAAGTCAAGGTATACAACATCGCAATCCTTACCACTATCAACTGCCTCAACAATGCTAGAATAAAAAGATAACAAATTTGTTAAACATGAACGGCCATTTATAAAACCATGTTGCGACTCGATTATTAATTTATGTTTTTCAAGATGAAGACGAATTTTATTTGCTATTATAGATTCGAGTAACTTTCCCACAATAGACGTTAGGCTAATTGGTCGATAGTTAGACGCAAGTGATCTATCTCCTTTCTTAAAAACTGGTATCACATTAGCAACTTTCCAAAACTCTGGCACTCTGCCTGACTCTATTGATTTATTAAATATAAATCTCTGTATTAGTTCCTCACTCCTAAGTCGCCCAACATCATTACCCCCTGCACTA
Source organism: Procambarus clarkii (assembly GCF_040958095.1). NCBI lineage: Eukaryota > Metazoa > Arthropoda > Malacostraca > Decapoda > Cambaridae > Procambarus > Procambarus clarkii. The sequence continues at coordinate 5,021,508 of NW_027189131.1, forward strand.
ATACAAATAATGGGTTTGTTCCCATTTCCCGTCATAATATCATTCATGTTTTCAACAATATCACCAATTCCAGCTCCCGGATAGCAAACCCTTAATCTGTTCCCCCTATCTCTGGCACATAACGTTCTGTCTAAATACCTCACCTGGGAATCTCCCACAACCAAAATTCGCTTCGGTACCACCCTAACCTGAGCAGCCTGAGGGCCTGCGCTCCGCCGTTCCTCGCTGATTTCCTCGCTGCAGGCGCACTACAGCACTCGTCCTCCAACACGGCAAATGAATTTGCCGTCCTTAGGGCGTCTGTAGGCGGCCTTGTCAAAGTCTTCTTAAGACCCCTGTCTTTCACTACTCTCCACGATGAGGTCTCGTCAACACTGGTCTCCTCCTGAAACACGAAACAATGGGTATAAATTGGATAAGTTTAGATTTAGGAAAGACTTGGGTAAATACTGGTTCGGTAACAGGGTTGTTGATTTGTGGAACCAATTACCGCGTAACATGGTGGAGGTGGGGTCCCTCGATTGTTACAAGCGTAGGTTGGACATGTATATGAGTGGGATTGGGTGGTTTTAAATAGGAGCTGCCTCGTATGGGCCAATAGGCATTCTGCAGTTACCTTTATTCTTATGTTCTTATGCATATGTTAGAAGTCTGAGAATGAGTGTTTTATATAGATAGAGCTTGGTAGCCTGGGAGGCATGTCTGAGGGGGTAGAGCTTCGGAGGCTATAGCTCTCTTGGATACTGTGTGTGTGTGTGTGAAGGCGGAGGTTGAAGTCTGATGTGAGTCCAAGTACTGTGGTGGTGTTTACTTTCAGGATGTTCTCGCCTATTTGTGTTTGCGGGGATTGAGCTCTGGCTCTTTGGTCCCGCCTCTCAACTGTCAATCAACTGGTGTACAGAGCCTACTGGGCTCTATCATATTTACAATTAAAACTGTGTATGGAGTCAGCCTCCACCACATCACTGAGGGTTCCTCGGCTACCACAATTGGCTGTAAAGGGGCTTTTGGTATTACCTGGTTTGGTTTGCCAGTTTTTATACATACTGGACATTCATCACAATACTGGATGACATCTTTCTTTAATCCAGGCCAGGTAAAGTACTTGCTTATTTTATTATATGTTTTTGCAATACCCTGATGACCGCCTATTGGTGAATCATGGGCTACACTTAGCACTTTTTCTCTATAACCCCTCGGTAGGACTACTTGATTAACTACCTCCCAAGTGTGTGACACAGGTAAGCTCCTAGGTCTCCACTTCCGCATCAACACCTCTTTAGTGTAGTAATAAGTCATTGCCTCCGATTCTGCTTCTAGTTCAGTTACTGCCTTATTATGCAAGTCAGTCAACGTAGGATCAGTTCTTTGCTGATGAATAAAATTTGATTTTGATCTCAAGTCTGAAGAGCCAGATGTGGTAACTGGACTACACTCTCCCCTACCCCCTTTTCCTAGGTGGTTTGGTGGAGGTGCTCCCCATCCTGTTCCCATCTGCTTCTTCCAACTTGGCCATAAAAGTGTCACAAAGATCCACTTCACTATTTAATTTGTTAACCTCTAATTTTGTCTCCTGACTTACATTATTGGGAGTTTGTGATATTTGAGACTCTGATTTTGACTGGGTCACGGCACATGCTGGGTACATTACCTTGTCCTCAGTATCTGTCCTAGTCACCTCTGGCTTAGTTAGCATTATTGGGTGGTCATCTCTTTTAACTCTATTACCAGCAAGATCATTCGCCACAATTAGATCAATGCCAGCAACTGGTAACTTAGGACTAACACCTACTAAACTTTTGCCTTTAATAAAATCACAGTCTAGGTTTACTTCTCTCAAGTGTACAGTCTGGAAATCTCCTGTGATTCCCTGTATAATCATTACCTCCCCAGTCTCTGTAGACTGTATATATTGTAACAATAATAATAATATTTTATTTAGGTAAGGTACATACATACAATAAATTTTTACAAAGATTGGTTGACTTATAGGTAGAGCTAGTACATACAATGCCTAAAGCCACTATTACGCAAAGCGTTTCGGGCAGGATAAACTTAAATGACAAGCTTAATACTAATTGAGCATAATGGGTAGATGAAAACAAGAAATGAAAACATAGATGAAAAAGCAGCACAAATACAAATATGTCGACAAACAGCGCTCTTTAAAGAAAAACAGACATTGGTTGACAATAGAAGGGTAAGGTAGGTTACAGGGAATTTATTAGGTATAGCTTCGTTTTTAATTTAAACTGGTTGAGAGAGGTACAGTCTTTAACATGGTCGGGAAGGTCATTCCACATTCTGGGCCCCTTGATTTGTAGAGCATTTCTAGTTTGATTAAGTCGTACTCTAGGAATATCAAAACTGTATTTATTTCTGGTGTGGTGCTCATGGGTTCTGTTACAACCTTCTATGAAGCTTTTGAGATCAGGATTGGCATTATAGTTTAGCGTTTTATATATGTATAATACACATGAGAGAATGTGCAGAGACTTAATGTCTAACATATTCAGAGATTTGAGTAGTGGTACCGAGTGATGTCTGGGGCCAGAGTTGGATATTGTCCTAATAGCAGCTTTGTGTTGAGTAATTAGAGGACGTAAGTGATTTTGGGTAGTAGAGCCCCAAGCACAAATACCATAGTTGAGATATGGATAGATAAGGGAGTAATAGAGAGTCACCAGGACAGGGCGTGGTACATAATATCTGATCTTAGAAAGAATGCCCACAGTTTTTGAAACTTTTTTTGATATATTTAGAATGTGTCCCTGGAAATTCAGCTTGTGGTCAATGAGAATGCCCAGGAATTTGCCATCTAATTTGTTACAAATTTGGGTATTGTTTATTTTGAGATTTATGTGATTAGAGGATTTATTGCCAAACAGAATATAGAAAGTTTTGTCAATGTTAAGGGTGAGTTTGTTGGCAGTTAGCCAAAGATGGACTTTATTAAGCTCAGTATTTACTGTGGCATTTAGAGCAAGAGGATCAGGACTGGAGTAAATGAAGGTTGTGTCGTCAGCAAATAGAATTGGTTTGAGGTGTTGGGAGGCATTTGGAAGGTCATTAATGTAGATGAGAAAGAGGAGAGGGCCAAGTATGCTGCCCTGAGGAACACCAATGTTGATGGGTAGGGTGGGAGAAATTGTATTATTCACAGAAACATATTGGAGCCTGTCAGTAAGGTAGGATTTGAGGTATTGTAGGGAGTGTCCTCTGGCTCCATAATGATGTAATTTAAGAAGGTTTTGGTGGTTGACAGTATCAAAAGCTTTACGCAGGTCCACAAATAACCAAACAGGGAACTCATTTTTATGTGTGTATATATAAACACACACACTAATAATAAAGATTGGGATGCTCCTGTATCCCTCAAAATTTTAACATCATGCCACAAACCATTTGCACACTGTAATTTTCCATTTGATATAAACTCTTCAAAATGATTTATAGCAAGTGCTTTTTTCCCCATTATTTTTGTTACACATTTGGTTTTCCACCCATCATACACTGTGAGTGCCATAGGTCTTTTCTGGGTGAAGAAACCAACAACTCTTAACAACATGACCCTTCCTATGGCAGTAGGAACACTGTTTCAACTCTGGGTGAGGCTTATTACTAGTGTGATCCTCTTTGGGTTTCACATTACTCTCTTTACCACCTGGCACCTTTGAAAAAGTGTTTCCTTGACCTGCTGTTGGGTACATGTGGGACCCAAATCTGACTGAGGAGTTTACTGCTCGACCAGATCCTTGTCTATTTGATTGAATTTTATTTTTAAAAGTTACTTTATGCATCAACTCATATTCATCTGCTAATTTAGCCAACTCATAGATATCTCTGCGTAATTTCTCTGCCAAATACAAAGCCTCATTAGAAGGTATGCAAGATAAAAAAAATTCTACTAGGAGTAAATTTTTAAGAGAGTCCAGATCCCAAATTTTTTCTGCATCTAACCATTTATTAAACATGTGATATTTCACTTGTGCAAATTCTACCAAGGTTTGACTTGGGTCTTGTCTCAGTTATAATAATAAATAATAATATAAATAAATAAATAAATAAATGTTTATTTAGGTAAGGTACATACATACAAGAAATTTTTACAAAGATTGGTGGACTTATAGATAAGGCTAGTACATACAATGCCTAAAGCCACTATTACGCAAAGCGTTTCGGGCATGGAAAAACTTAAATGACTAAAGCTTAATACTAATTGAGCATAGAGAGTAAAATGAAAACATAGCTGAAAAAGCAGCACAAATACAATTCTGTCGACAAACAGCGCTCTTTAAAAAAAAACAGACATTGGTTGACAATAGAGGGGTAAGGTAGGTTACAGGGAATTTATTAGGTATAGCTTCGTTTTTATCTTAAACTGGTTGAGAGAGGTACAGTCTTTAGCATGGTTGGGAAGGTCATTCCACATTCTGGGTCCCTTGATTTGTAGAGCATTTCTAGTTTGATTAAGTCGTACTCTAGGAATATCAAAACTGTATTTATTTCTGGTGTGGTGCTCATGGGTTCTGTTACAACCTTCTATGAAGCTTTTGAGGTCAGGATTGGCATTACAGTTTAGCGTTTTATATATGTATAATACACATGAGAGAATGTGCAGTGACTTAATGTCTAACATATTCAGAGATTTGAGTAGGGGTACCGAGTGATGTCTGGGGCCAGAGTTGGATATTGTCCTAATAGCAGCTTTGTGTTGAGTAATTAGAGGACGTAAATGATTTTGGGTAGTAGAGCCCCAAGCACAAATACCATAGTTGGGATATGGATAGATAAGGGAGTAATAGAGAGTCACCAGGGCAGGGCGGGGTACATAATATCTGATCTTAGAAAGAATGCCCACAGTTTTTGAAACTTTTCTGGGGGGAGCCCCGTCGGCTCCCCGGAGCTTTACCGGCTGATATGCTAATGTCAGACTTTGGCATCAGTCATGTGTATGGAGTTCTAGGGCCTACCGGGGACCACGAGCAAGAACCTGGCCCCCTCAGAGAGGCAAGGGGAGCAATGGCCTATAGAAACCCCCGTGTGGTTGGAAGCATTCTATGTCTGCCATCGACCGGGTCAAGCATCCAGAAAGGTAAGCATTCCAAAACAAACCCCTATTCTGGTGAAAATTGCTACCTAAAGCCGAACTAGTGGATAGAACTCTTCAACAGAAAACAAGGAAACTAGTATGACGTCATACGTCACCGCGCCGCTGTCTGCGCAGCTCCCCCCTCCCCGGGAGGGGGAAGGGGGAGCCCCAGACCTCCCACGCCGGCTAGCCACCCATCAGTTCTGAGGCTGATGCTATAGGCACCAGTTATGTGCTCCGGCTCCAGTGGTTGTTTCAGCACTGTACCTAGAGTGTGGTGTCTGTTTTCTAGGTGGTGCGTGAGCCGGGAGTGTTTCTCCAGTACTTGGGCTGCATGCGCCTAGGGTTCCCTTCCCTAGGTGCCCTGTAAGTACTGCCCTTGGGGCTTGGGGCCACCTTCCACAAGTTCCTTGGGTTCTGCCCCTGCTTGGCCGTTTACTGCTTGGTTTTCGGCCGGTCTTTGTGTGCTCGGGTGTTCTGTCTCCCTTGTTCGCCTTAGAGTAAGGGGCAGTTTTTGCACTGGTGGGGCGCGGGGTACTGTGCAGCTTGTCTTTACCATTCATAGCGGCCGGCTCTGTTCCGCTTGGGTACGCTGTCCTCTTGCGGGGTTTTCTTTTTCTTTTTGTTTATCTACCTGGTGGGGGGGGGGGTCGGCCTTCGTTCTTGCCCCTTGTGTCCCTTGTGTTCTGTGTATTTTCGGGTGGTACCCCTCCTAGGTCCCCGTGAGTGTACACGTCCCGGGGGTTCAGCTCTTAGAAAGTTGTTTGGTAGCTTTGGGTGCCGGTTAGCAGTACCCTGCCTGGGATTACCTGAGCGCGAGTCCTCTTATAGTAAACGCTCGGGACCCTGGGAAACCCCTGGGGGCGCGCAGGTCCGATGGATGTGACCCCAGAGTCCCCCCCCCCTCGCTTCCAGCGAGTTTGAGGGTTGCTCTCACCCTTTGTCTCTGGGTGACTCTCTGTTTTGCCTCCGTCTGCTGCCTGTGGGGTCGGTGACACCTTCGACCCGGAGTCCTGCGAGTTTGGTTGCTCGTTGGGGCTCGGTTACCCGGTTGTGCTTACAAAGCGGGTGCGGGCAGCAGGGGCGTTGCACTTGAGCCTTGGTGGTGGCAACGTTCTCGTGGTTCCTCCCCGGGAGCCCCGGGGCTGCCCCGTTGTAGTTCGTTTTGGGACTTGGGCGTGTTGGTTGCTTCGGTTCTATCCACGCCCCCTTGTCTTTCCCCTGGTTCACCCTTCCTGCCTGCATCCGGTTCCTTACCGTCTGTAGGTTCGGGGCGGGGTTTTTGATGGTGTTGAGACTCGGGCAGTCTCGGGGAATTCCCCTTCCGGGGTAGTGACGGGGGCATTTGAGCCTGTTCCTCCAGCCGTGTTGTATGAGTCTGCCAGTGGGCTCCCTTCCTTAGTGTTTTTCACGGCTGCCCCGGTTTTCTGGTACGGCCGGGGATTTGGGGGAACGGCTCGGCCCCGGGGCCTGTCATGTAGGTTCCCGGGGCTGGGGAGGGGCTGACTTGGGGGGCCTTGGCCCCGTTGGGCCCCGTGGGTTTTTTTTTTATCCCCCTCTAGGCGGGGCTTGTGGTTACGCGGAGTGGGGTCTTTCCTCCCCACTCGCCGTACGTGCTGTTGGCCGTCGGCCCCTCCCCGGGCTCAGTTCCTTGGCCTTTGAGTCGGTTGGTTCCATCCTGTGGGTGGATGTTTCCTCCCACCCCTTTTTGGGACGGTGTTTTCGTCATGTTTCCCCGTTCGATGGGGTTCTGCATGACTTCTGATCTCGGGTGCGCCTGCGCCTTCGTGTGCCTTCGGGACTAGTGTTGGCTTCTGTGTTCTCGAGGGTACGGGAAGGTTTTTCGCTACTTCCCACATTATTGGAACGTCTGTCGGCTCCTTGTCCTTGTTGCCCTGTTGGGCTACTTGTCGCTCAGTTGGGCTACTTGTCGCTCAGTTGGGCTACTTGTCGCCCTGTTGGACTGCTTGTCGCCCTGTTGGGCTGCTTGTCGCCCTGTTGGGCTGCTTGTCGCCCTGTTGGACTGCTTGTCGCCCTGTTGGGCTGCTTGTCGCCCTGTTGGGCTGCTTGTCGCCCTGTTGGGCTGCTTGTCGCCCTGTTGGGCTGCTTGTCGCCCGGTTGGGCTGCTTGTCGCCCGGTTGGGCTGCTTGTCGCCCGGTTGGGCTGCTTGTCGCCCGGTTGGGCTGCTTGTCGCCCGGTTGGGTTCCTTTTTGGGCTCTTTGCTTCTTTGGCCGGTTTTATTGTTCTTGCTTCCTCTTTTGGCTACTTTTCTCGTGCAGTAGTCCTGGCTGGCGCCTTCCCACAGAGGGTGTGCGGTTCGGCCGGCGTGTTATGCGCATGCGCCGTGGAGTTTGTTTTGGTCTGGGCGGTGTTTCAGTGCTGGGGTTTTGCGCCCTTTTTGCTACAGTGCTTCGTCTCTCGTTCTTCTCCCTGGTTGCGGTATGTGTCCCTTCGCGCCGGGGGTGTCCTGGTTCCCAGTTGTGGGGAGGCCACCGCGGTTTTCCATGTGTCATGGGTGTAGACCGCCTCCTTCGCCTCTCCCTGCTCTCCTGCGGGTCCGGCAGGGTCTGGCTCTGGCGTCTTCACCTGGCGGTGCTCCCAGGTTCTTCTGGGCGCGATTGCGTCGTGTCAAGTTCGTGCCACCATACGCCAGGTGAGTTTCTGCGGTCTGGCGTCTTTTGGCCGGCCGCTGGATGCGGTGTTGTTTATATGCCTGTCTTTATTTAGGTATATTTTTGTACGACTGAGACCGTTCGCACACCAGTGACTGTCCCTTTTTCAACCCTTCCTGTCCCCCTCATGTGCATGTCCAACCCATGCTGGAGTCATTCAGGGGACCCTCCTTTTTTACTGTTGTGAGATGTGGGGGTTGTAGGGTTGGTTCTGTACTCACCTGGTAGGCTCCTGGCTGTGCTTGCAGGTTTTGAGCTCTGGCTCTTGGGTCCCGCCTATCTGGTAGAACTTGCGGGATAGTACCAGTGGAGTGCAGTGGTGCTGTTGGCACATTTGGGGAACACTGTATTACCATCAGAGGTCTGCTTGTTACACGACCTACTTGCGACCTACTTGCGAGCATAAGCTTTCTTGCTGGTTCGTCTGTGGACTTCCAGGGCGCACTAGCCTGTTTTCGTATGGCTGTTCCGGCCCGTCCTGGTTGTGGGGGTATGTGGGCCGGTGGACTGCTCCTAGCAGCTGCCTGGTGGGCCACCCTCTGGCCGGTCTAGCCTGGCCTTGGGCGGGCTTTAGGTGTGAAAGAGCTCCCAGTACCTCATCCAGCAGGTATCGAGCGGGGTTTCTCCACCGTCGGTCGCCTGGTGCAGGTTTCTGGACCTGCAGGGTTTTGTCGTGTCTCCGTTGGCCCTGTCTGGGGTCTGCCTGCTCCGTTCTCTGCCTTTGCAGAAGGATGTTGCTATTTTCATGTTGCATGTTGCAGTGGTGCCTGTTGCTGCTGCTGCACGTGTGCATTGGTACCGTGTTTCACGGTGGCGTGTCCTTGTTCCTGTGTCCGGTTGTGGAGTGGCACTTTGCTGCCGTTTTGTGTCTGGGGATTGCGTGGGGGTTTTTCTGTCCCTGCCTGATTGTCCACCCCTGGTTGTTCTCCTGGGGTTTTTGTGCTTCTGCTCTTTCTTCCTGCCTCCTCTGCAGCAGGGATGTTCTACGTGTGTTCTTAGGCGTTGGTCAGCCTGTGTCCTGTGATGTGCTTCTTTGTTTCGGTCTATTGCAGTTGTTCGTACCCCTTGGTTCGGGTACTGTTCTGGCGGCGACCCTTCCGCCTTCTTTGGTTTCCTAGCTTGCCCTGCCGGTTGGTTTTTTTTTGGGGGGGTCTTGCGATGTCTCGCGTCGGGCCCGTCGTTTCTGAACTCCTGGCTGGCTTGCATGCTTTGGGGAGTTTTTCTGTTCGGCAGACGTTCCATCTCCTTGTACCTGGGTTTCGGTGGTCGCACCCGAGATCTTCCCGCGGCTCCGCCTTTTTCCTGGGCTCGGAGGGGCCTTGTCGGGGCTGCTTATGTTCTGCCTCGCGGTCTCGCCTCCGGTTGGTGGTCGGGTGGCTTCGTGGTAGGTGTCCCACCTGCGTGCTTCTCTTGGCGGCAGTATGGGGTATTTTGGCGGTCCTTCCTTTTCCTGTCCCTTCTTAGGTGGTTACTCTTGTTGGCTTGGTTTACTCTCGGCTTGGTTTTCTGGTGGGGGTTGGGGGCCGTCGTCTTGCCACATACTGTCGCCTCTTTTAGTGCGGCGCGGGCGGAGCCGCTTCAGCTTGTTTCGGTCTTGGTGTTGCTTCTGCACCGTTAGTCAGCTGTCTTGTGCGTCGTTTCACCTCTGGCCTGTTCGTGCGTCGCTTGCACTATCCTGGTCTCTGGTCAGCGTGCTCTGTCTTCTCCTCGGTTGGTAGTGCCCCTTCGGTTCTGGTGTGTTTTCTCGTCGGCTTTTTCCTTTGTACCTTTGCCTCTGGGGGTCGGGTCGCTGAGTTTTCTTGCTCCTTTGGTTTTAGCGTTTTGGTTGTTTGGTGGCAGCAGTCTCTATCTTTTCTGGCGCGGGGTGGGGCTGCTGCATTCTGGAGGGGTCCAGAGTTTGTTGGTGCTTCGTTGGTCAGGCCGGGGGTGTGTCGTTTTTGTGTTCAGTGGCGGCCCTCCGCTGTTGTTTGCGTGCCACGGCGTTTGGGTCCGGAGCGTGTTTTGCGTTGATCCGGTTCTGTTCTTCCCGGTTCGCGGGTGATAGTGTCCCGGGTGGTCAGCCGTGTTCTTGCGGCTAAGCTGCCTGGGTTCTTCCCTCATGCCTGTGGCGTTCGTGGCTTTGCTGCTCTCGCTGCCGTCTGGGCGACGTGGCCTTGCGGTCTTTCGGGCATGGATTTTTGGTGTTCGTGCAGAGGCCTTGCTGCTCGTGGTTCTCTTGTTGTTCTCAGGATTTTCGGGGCTGTGGCGCCTTGGGTTGGCGTTTGCTGTCGGCTGTCTCGCCTCCTTGGGGGGTGCGTGGTGTCCGCCTCCCGGTTCTGTCCCTTTGACCTTCCTCTTTGGGTAGTTAGCTCCGGGGAGCCGACGGGGCTCCCCCCAGAAAACCAGCGTTGAATGTAATGAAACGCCATTTTCTGGGTGAGACCCGGAGGCTCCCCGGCAACCCTCCCTCCCTCTGGTCGGCGTTTTTCGCGTGTTTTGACATCCAGCCTCAGAACTGATGGGTGGATAGCCGGCGTGGGAGGTCTGGGGCTCCCCCTTCCCCCTCCCGGGGAGGGGGGAGCTGCGCAGACAGTGGCGCGGTGACGTATGACGTCATACTAGTTTCCTTGTTTTCTGTTGAAGAGTTCTATCCACTAGTTCGGCTTTAGGTAGCAATTTTCACCAGAATAGGGGTTTGTTTTGGAATGCTTACCTTTCTGGATGCTTGACCCGGTCGATGGCAGACATAGAATGCTTCCAACCACACGGGGGTTTCTATAGGCCATTGCTCCCCTTGCCTCTCTGAGGGGGCCAGGTTCTTGCTCGTGGTTCCCGGTAGGCCCTAGAACTCCATACACATGACTGATGCCAAAGTCTGACATTAGCATATCAGCCGGTAAAGCTCCGGGGAGCCTCCGGGTCTCACCCAGAAAATGGCGTTTCATTACATTCAACACTGGTTTTTTTTATATATTTAGAATATGTCCCTGGAAATTCAGCTTGTGGTCAATGAGAATGCCAAGGAATTTGCCATCTAATTTGTTACAAATTTGGGTATTATTTATTTTGAGATTTATTTGATTAGAGGATTTATTGCCAAACAGAATATAGAAAGTTTTGTCAATGTTAAGGGTGAGTTTGTTGGCAGTTAGCCAAAGATGGACTTTATTTAGCTCAGTATTTACTTTGGCATTTAGGGCAAGGGGGGTCAGGACTGGAGTAAATGAAGGTTATGTCGTCAGCAAATAGAATTGGTTTGAGGTGTTGGGAGGCATTTGGAAGGTCATTAATGTAGATGAGAAAGAGGAGAGGGCCAAGAATGCTGCCCTGAGGAACACCAATGTTGATGGGTAGGGTGGGAGAAATTGAATTATTCACAGAAACATACTGGAGCCTGTCAGTAAGATAGGATTTGAGGTATTGCAGGGAGTGTCCTCTGACTCCATAATGATGTAATTTAAGAAGAAGGTTTTGGTGGTTGACAGTGTCAAAAGCTTTACGCAGGTCCACAAATAACCCAACAGGGAACTCATTTTTATCAAGAGCTGTATGAATCGAGTTAAGCATACTAATAAGTGCATCGTTATTGCTTTTTTTGGGTCTGAAGCCATATTGGCAAGGGCTAAGTATATTGTGTTTGGCTAGATACGAGTAAAGCTGCTTATGTACTAGCTCTTATCTATAAAGCCAACAAACTTTGTAAAATCTCTTTATGTATGTACCTTTGCCTAAATAAATATTATTATTATTATTATTATTATTATTATTATAAGTATTTTTATACCAATTTGACAGTTAATTTCAGTAACACGATCAACAACGCTTAGAATATTAAGTTCCTTTCTCATATTCCTTTCTCATATGCAATTCAGCTTCAGATTGACAATGTAAACATTAGCAATAAAAATGCTGGAAAGTTTCTTGGCATATTCCTAGACAAGAGATTCAACTTCAGTACCCCACATACAACACATAACTAAGAAAGTCTCTAAAACAGTTGGTATACTCTCCAAAATCAGATATTATGTTCCTAACTCTGCTCTCATCTCTCTATATTATGCACTAATCTATCCCTATCTCAACTATGGTATCTGTGCATGGGGTTCAACCACTGCAAACCACCTCAAGTCCATTATCACCCAGCAAAAATCTGCTATCAGAATAATATCAAATTCTGCTTTCAGACAACACACAGCCCCCTTGTTTAACTCCCTAAACATGCTAAACATAATCTCACTCCACAAATTCTCTTGTGCCAACTACATTTACAAAACCCTGTTCTTAAATGCAAATCCTTGTCTGAAACTCTTCCTGGTCAGATGTAATAGGACCCATTATCACCACACCAGAAATAAATATCTCTTTGATATCCCCAGAGTTAAACTTAATCTGTGTAAACACTCTATGCAAATAAAGGGACCCAGTTTATGGAACTCGCTCCCTACTGAATTGAAAAGCTGTCCAACTTTTACATCATTCAAAATCAATACTAAAAAGTACCTAATTTCATCTTCATAGTTTTTCCCTTTTTGCCTTAAAATTGCACTGTATCAATTGCTACCCAATCTCCCAACCTTTATGTTCCCAATCAGAACATCTTTACCATTGTGATCATTGCTGTCTTATATGTGCTGTCAATCTGCTGTATGGTGTCTATTAATCTTGTTTAAATTACTAATCAAGCTGTCAATGTAATCAATCAGAGCTTTAATATAACAATGTGCTTTAATATACTTACTTATCTCTCTCATCTCATTTTTCTCTTGTAATGTATCTTTATCATTTATCAATTCTGATTGAAATTACCTACTTAAAATTATCTGTTAGATTTAGGACCTGCCCGAAACGCTGCGCGTACTAGTGGCTTTACAAGAATGTAAATACTGTACTATCCAATGTATTCTCACAAACCCAATGTACCTTCTTGTATATATATAAATAAATAAATAAATAAATATAGATTAGTTTTTCAAAATTTTTTGACAAGTTTGGCAGGATTGATATAGGTCTGTAGTTGTTAACATCTGTGAGATCACCACATTTGTAGACAGGCGTTACTCTCGCTTTTTTTAGAATATCTGGAAAGGTTTGGAGTTCAAGTGACTTGTTGAAGAGCAAAGCAATAGCAGGGGCTAAAGATCTAGAGGCTTTTTTGTAAATTAAAGATGGTATCTCCTCAAGGGCACTAGACTTGGTTTTAAGGGAAAGGATTATCTCATTGACGTCAGTGGAATTAATAGGCTTTAGGTACAGAGACTGTGGATAGTTACCTGTAAGATAGTCCTTAATGTCAGTACTGGAAGATGGAATATCTTTTGCAAGGGATGATCCAATGGTAGAGAAGAACCTATTAAACTCAATAGCAGAATCAGAGGCTGAAAGCTGACCATCGTTATTGGTCAGGAGTGTTGGTTTGTTATTTAAAGTCTTCTTTGATCCCAATATTTGTGAGATCGTGCGCCAAGTTTGTTTAATGTTGCTCTTTATTTGGGTAAATTTATCTTCGTAGTATTTAGTTTTGGCTCGTCTAATTATCTTAGATAGCAATAATGAGTAATTCTTTGAAGACAATTCCTAACCTATACTTCTTCTCAAGGTCATGTTTTTTATTAATGGATTTAAGTATTCCCTTTGTAAGCCAGGGATTGTTAAGCCTTTTGGTTGTGACTTGTTTTGTAAGCATAGGACAGTGGGTGTTATAAAGGCTAAGAGTTTTTTGAAGAAAAGATTGCACTGCTAGGTTGATGTCCTCTATGTTACCTAACTCGGACTCCCAGTTGACATTATCAGCAGCAGTTATAAAATTGTCTATAGCAGTTTCATTGTGCATTCGAAAACTTAACTCTCTTGACTCTAGAGGTGGTTTGCTGATGTTAGTTAAGAGAAATGTGGGGTAATGGTCTTTAGTGCTATCGGTGATTATACCTGAAGTAAGCGGAGAGGTTATGTTTGTCCAGATGTGATCTAGAGTCGTGGCAGTGCTATCAGTGATTCTAGTAGGTCTAGTGATTAAGGGTATGAGGAAGCAGGAATTCATACAGTTGAGGAAGCTAACAGCAGTAGGGTGTTCAGGCTCGCAGAGGTCAATATTAAAGTCCCCTGCGATAATTAGATGGTTTTTGTTCAGTCTGTTATCAAGTATTAGATTTCTAAGGTTTGAGTTGAATTCGGACACATCAGTGTTAGGAATTCTATAGACTGCACCTACAGACAGGACAGACTCGGCATCCTTGACTCTGAAGCTGGCGAAGATATACTCCCCATAGCAGTCTCTAGTTCTAATTTCTTTTAAGCATGTTAGTTCTTGGTGGTAGTAAAGAGCAGTGCCACCACCTCTCTGAAGTTGACGACAATTGTGAATTGCCGAGTAGTTAGGCATGTTAAAGAGTTGAGTAGTATCCTCTTTCAACCATGTTTCAGTAAGTATAATAAGAGAATTTGTTGTCAATAGTTTCAATCAAGGCACTAACATCATCGAAGTGTTTACCTAGGAATCTAACGTTCAAGTTGATTACAGAGATATTGTGATTATGAGTTAATACATTGTTTACATCATGTGCTGCAAAATATCTGCAATTTAGATCATTAAAGTGATGATTGTCATAGATAGTGGATAAGAGGTTTAGTTCTGGATCTATACTTGTCTGCATAAAAAAGCTGATTGCAGGTAAACAATGCAAGAAAGGCAAATTACAAGGTAGAATTAAGCTATAAAAGGGGGAAAAATATGTACACAATACTGTACAAAACAAACACAAAATGAACAACAAAAGAAAAAAATGAGGTAGCTTACAAGGGGCTTACAGGGGTACAATGGAGTAAGGGAGTATGGCGAGGCTAGGCAACCTAGTAAGTTCTCTACTTCTAAGACTTGTGCCATGACTTTTACGCGGAAACGGGTTGTTCTTCGTCCCTCTTTGTCACTTTATGGTCATCCCCTTGAATACAAAGATTCCGCGAAGCTTTTGGAGTTATTCCTTGACACTCGTTTGTCTTGGTCTCCCCATATCTCTTACCTCCGTGTTGAGTGCTCTAAGGCCCTTACCCTCCTTCGGGTCTTGTCCCATACTTCTTGGGGGGCAGATAGGCGCACTCTCCTTGCTTTACATTCCTCTCTCGTCCTGTCTAAGCTCGATTATGGTTGCCCTGCTTACTCGTCTGCTTCTCCTTCTACTCTTCGCCGTCTTGATGCTTTGCACCATACTGGGTTGCGCCTCAGTTCTGGTGCCTTTCGTTCGACTCCCGTCCTTAGCTTGTATGTTGACACTGGCTTCCTGTCTCTCCAGGACCGCCGTGATCGCTACTGTCTTCGCTATCTTGCGCGGTCCTTGCAACATCCTTCCTCTCGCCTCTGTCGTGCTTTAACTTTTACCCCTCCTGCGGTTCCTGTTCCTCTTCGCCACCTCCCTCTTTCTGTCCGGTTATCTCGCCTACAGGATTCTCTTTCCGTTCGTATTTCTGATGTTTCTCCTCGTGTTGTTCCTTCTTTGCCCCCGTGGAGGGTCCCTCTTCCGCGGTTTTGTACATCCTTGACTCGTATCACTAAAGCTTTTACCCCTCCTACGGTTCTAAAACGCCTTTTCCTCGAGCACTTTTCTTCTCACTCCCGCTCCGTTTCTGTCTTCACCGATGGGTCTAAGTCAGCGGACGGTGTTGGCTACTCTGTTGTTTTTCCTGATCGCACTTATATGTGTCGCTTGCCTCCAGAGACTAGCATCTTTACAGCGGAACTTTATGCTATTCTCTATGCTCTTCGTCTCCTGCTTTCTCGTTGTCAGTCTTCCTTTGTGGTTGTTGTTGACTCTCGTAGTGCCCTCATGGCTCTCGGGTGCTTTAATCCAGTTCATCCAGTAGTTGTCGAGATCCAGCATTGGCTGTTTCTCGTTCACAGTAAATTTAAGTCGGTTGAGTTTTGTTGGGTTCCCAGCCATATTGGCGTGTCTTTAAATGAGCGTGCGGGTGCTGCCGCTAAGGAAGCTGTCCGCTCTTGTCCCATCTCTCGTAAAGGCATTCCGTATTCCGACTTTTACCCGGTTATCCATTCCTCAGTCCTTACCCGTTGGCAGGCTTCTTGGTTGTCTGTTACTGGTAACAAGCTACGTACTCTTAAGTGTTGTGTTTCCTCGTGGCCGTCCTCCTTCCACCGTAACCGGCGGTGGGAAACAGCTCTGGCGAGGTTGCGTATTGGCCATACTCGCTTAACCCATGGTCACTTGATGGAGCGCCGCCCTGCTCCTTATTGTCCTAGTTGCATTGTCCCTCTTACGGTCGTGCATGTCCTTCTTGAATGTCCTGACTTCCAGGACGAGCGTGTGTCTTGCTTTCCGACCGCCCCTCGCGGTCACCTATCCCTCGATAGAATTCTTGGTGACTCGGATACTTTTGATATCGTTCGCCTTATGCGTTTTTGTTCTCGTATTGGCATCCTTGGTGATATTTAGCGCCCTCTGATTATTTTGCGTATTTGATGGTGCTACATAGCCTTCCCGGTTTGGTGCCTTCTTTTGATAATTACTTACTTACTAGGCAACCTAGTAAATAAATGAGATTAAAGAAAAAACATATAAACATGGACTATACAAAACAAAAGATATAGAAATACAAAACAAAGATATAAACAAGACTAAACAATACAAAAACAAATTGAGCAAAAAAAGAAAAAATGAGGTAGATTGCTTACAAGTACTCTCAGGTACACTGTAAGTAACAATTTGCAATTAGAGATACAGGCAAAGCCAGGGGTACAATGGAGTAAGGGAGCATGGCGAGGCTAGGCAACCTAGGTAATAAATGAAATCAAAGAAAAGTTGAATAATAAACATAGGTAAATTTAAGCTAATGATTATTAACTATAAATAGTTAAGTTATGACTGTATAATTAATAAGACCTGAAGAACTATTATTGCACTCAATTAAATAAGTTCAGTAAATGACTAGTTAAGAGTAAGTTAAAAATTAAGTCAAAAAATGAAACAAAGAGACTTAGGATACCTAGCCCCACTAGTTGACAATGGGGTTAATTAAGTTAATTCATTGAGAGAGATAATATGGTGAGACAAACCACATTGGGAGAGGAAGGTGTTGAGGTTCTCTTCATTAGCAATTGTAAACATTTTGCCCTCTGCGGTTTTTCTCGCCTTTATCAGTCCATCTCTAACGAAGCACTGATGAATCGCATCTGGGTTTTGTTGACAGATTTGACGCAGGCGGTAGAGGAGTTGCTGTCTGTTCCTAGTCAAGCACTCGTTGATGTATAATCCCTTCCGTTGGGATGCAGCTGTCCGGACTAGATGGGATTTCATGAACTGGGAAGTCAGCTTCAGGCGAATTTTCCGCTGGTTTTGACCTGAAGGATTCTTTTTGCCTTCTCTGTAGGCAGCAATAACGTCAGTTTTGTTTAGAATGAACTGCAATTTGTTTTTTTATGAGAGCCTGAGATATTTCGACACACTTTTCACCTTCACATTCCACAGGTATATCTTGGGACGACACAATAACAGAGTCTAGCAGGTTTTGTTGGTCTTGTTCTTCCTGGGAGACGGAACGTTGGGCTGATAATGTACTGATACATGCAGTCATTTTGCTGAGAGCTTCCTCCTGTTTTTTTATGGCTTCATCAGTTTTCAGAAGGTTGTTTTCCTCACGGAGATCATTCAAATCATGCTGTAGTTGGTCTTGGCTTGCCTTAAAGTTTCTAAAATCCTCGCGGAGGAGGTTTATTTCTTGTTGTTGATGTTCGAAATTAGCGCGGTTCGCTAGATTCTCATTTAGAAGACTCAAGATGATAGCATTTTGAGACTCGAGGACTAGGCACAACTTTTTGAACCACTGATTCTCGGTCCAGTTAGGGAAATCCGGTGAGGGACCGGAAGCTCGCTTGAATTGCTTAAACTGGGATGTTAGCATGTTCATAGGAGAGGATTGAGAGGACACCGCTCCCTGGCTCAATGGGGTGGAGGGTAGGGCAGCACCGCCGCCACGGACCCCAGAGCTTCCAGACGGAGAAACACGAATGTTGTTAGAGTTGGCCGGGATGGATGCCTTGTTAAGGGGTTTGTTGTCCTAATTTGCCTGCACAGTCACATTTTTAGGAGACATGATTGGTTAGAATGGACTGGGAGTATATATTGTGAAGAAACTTGCGTCAGTCAGCGCGGTGGCGGGCAGCATGCACTGGTACTCACAGCCGTAGAGGATTGTTTTGAAATTTGTTTGAGATGGAATGGGTTGATTTTGGTTGGTTACTTTGGTTTTGCTATAACATGCTTGGACTCCGTGTACTTAGCTGCCTGTGGGTGGCGGTCTACATCATCTGGCGATAGTTTAAGGGCTGAAATACAGCTTAGAGTGAGGACCGTAGTGTGCACTCAACCGCGTCAGACGACAGACCGTCTGTGTATGAAGTTGTCTAAACTTCTGCCTATAAGCCTCAGGAACAAGTTGGTAAGCAGTAAGGATGGCTGCGTTTACCTTATCATAGTCAAAACTGTTACTCAAAGGCATAGCTGCAAATATTTTCTGTGCCTTTCCCATCAACTGACCTTGAAGAAAAGATACCCATTGTGTTTCAGGCCATTCCATACTCCATGCCAACTTTTCAAAATGAATGAAGAATTGTGTGAGAGTTTTTGTGATGTGAGAGTTTTTGTGTAACTTGTGAGAAGTTTGGAATAAAATGTAATTGGTATAAGGAATTGAGCTTGGAAAATTTCTAAGAATTTTCTTTATTCTTTAACCTCAATTCCTGTCGTGATATTCAAGTAGGTCGCCTGAGGAAGGACTTGCTTAGCTAACACACCAGTGTAGTAAGCAGCTCATTCCTCACTTTGGGACCATGTATGAACAATTGACTAGGCGCGAGCAAACGCCGAGACCCCAATGAAAATTGAAATCCCCTCCACTAGGCCGACGACCTTCGCCATTCGCCGAAGCGAATCTAACAAGTAGGTCAAGGGCTCTCACAACAATAATTTATTGTTGTGTGGAGCCGTATATTTGATCCAAAGCTCAGAATCAGTCTCAACTTTATTAGTCGAGTGTGAAGAACATATGCATAACAATAATAACTTGTGGGGTGTAACGAAAAGACAGTGTTAACCATAACAACTTAGTTTATTCAATAAAGTACTAACTACTACAACAACACAAAAGAAATGTCAATGACGTTACTCGTAATCCTTCCTGTGACAAAGTTCTTGTTATCCAACCTGTCATTTTTCTTGCAGTTGTGACGGCTACTTTATTGTGTTCTTTAAAGGTAAGGTCTTCCGACATGAGTACACCAAGATCCTTTACATTGCCTTTACGTTCTATGTTATGATTTGCCTGAGTTTTGTACATGGTTTCCGTTTTTATATTTTCATTTTTTCCATAGCGCATGAGCTGGAACTTATCTTCGTTAAACACCATATTATTTTCTGTAGCCCATAGAAAGACCTGATCTACATCTGACTGGAGGTTTGCCGTGTCCTCTATGTTG
Source organism: Procambarus clarkii (assembly GCF_040958095.1). Taxonomy (NCBI): domain Eukaryota; kingdom Metazoa; phylum Arthropoda; class Malacostraca; order Decapoda; family Cambaridae; genus Procambarus; species Procambarus clarkii. The sequence goes on from NW_027189131.1 coordinate 5,040,730, forward strand.
CCTACTCTCATGAAGATCCTAGTGTCATCTGCAAAGGATGATACAGTGCTATAGGTTGTGTTCTTGTCTATGTCCGATATGAGGATGAGAAAAAGTACTGGAGCAAGCACAGTACCCTTGGGAACTGAGCTCTTCACGGTTGATGGGCTGGATTTTATTTTGTTGACTATTACACATTGGGTTCTGTTGGTCAGGAAATTGTAGATCCATCTGCCTATTTTTCCGGTAATTCCTTTTGAACGCATTTTATGTGCAATAACGCCATGGTCACATTTATCAAAAGCTTTTGCGAAATCTGTGTAAATTACATCAGCGTTTTGTTTGTCTTCCATAGCATCTAATGCCATATCATAGTGGTCGAGCAACTGCGACAGGCAAGAGCGCCCTGTTCTGAAACCATGTTGTCCGGAGTTATGGAGATGCTGTGATTCCATGTATTTTGTGATCTTACTTCTTAGCATTCTCTCAAAATTTTTTTATAATGTGCGATGTTAGTGCTATCGGTCTGTAATTTGTTGCCTCTGCCTTATTTCCTCCTTTATGAAGTGGTGCTATCTCTGCTGTTTTTAGTATATCAGGAATAACGCCAGTATCTAGGCTATGTCTCCACAGAATGTGGAGGGCCTGCGATAGTGTTTGTTTACAGTTCTTGATGAATATGGAGTTCCAAGAATCCGGGCCTGGTGCAGAGTGCATAGGCATACTATTTATGGCTTCTTCAAAATCCAGTGGGGATAGGGTGACGTCTGATATATGATTTGATGTTGGTATCATATCCATGAAAAATTCATTTGGGTTATCAATCTTTAGTGCGTTTAATGGCTCACTGAAAACAGAGTCGTACTGCTTCCTCAGTAGCTCGCTCATTTCTTTGTTGTCATCGGTGAAAGTTCCATCTCCCTTTCGCAGGGGCCCGATACTAGATGTGGTTTTTGATCTTGATTTTGCATAGGAGAAAAAATATTTCGGATTTCTCTCTTTCACTGATGGCCTTTTCCTCTCTTTGCCTCTCCTGGGTTTTGTATGATTCTTGTAGCTTGCGTTCAATTGTTTCTATTTCTTTACCTAACCTTCTTCGCCGTTCTTGAGATAGGGTGCGACTCTCAAGTTGTTCCGCGATTCGTTTTCTTCGTCTATATAGGGAACGACGTTCCCGTTCCAATCTGCATCTCTTCCTCTTTTTTCTTAGGGGTATGCGGTTTGAACATATTTCTAGTGCTACTGAGCTTATTTTTTCCAGGCACTGGTTCAGGTTTGCATTTTCTAGCTGTTCTTCCCAGTTTATTTCTGTGAAGTCCTGGTTTATTTGCTCCCAGTTTATCTGTTTATTATTGAAGTTGAATTTGCTGAAATCTCCTCCACCGGGAATCTGGACTGGTTTTGAAGGTCTACTCCCCATGGTTGTCATAACTTCAATTAAGTTGTGATCTGAGTAACAGGTATTTGTAATCATTATGTTCCTGATCAATTCATCATTATTAGTGAAAATGAGGTCCAGCGTGTTCTCCTTCCTAGTTGGTTCTACTATTTGCTGGTTTAAGGCAAACCTGTCACACAACCGTAGCAGGACATTTGCATGTGCCTGTTCATTTATGCTACTTCCTGGTATTCTTTCTGATATTACTGTATTAGCCAGGTGCTTCCATTTCAGGTGCCGTAGGTTGAAGTCCCCAAGCAGGATGATGTTCGGAGCTGGATTTGTGAGGTTTTCCAAGCAGTGTTCTATTTTCATTAGTTGGTCTTTAAACTGCTGAGAGTTTGCCTCCGGTGACTTATATACAAGGACAATAACTACATTTAGAATCTCTATTTTGATTATCAGCACTTCCACCATATCATTTGAGGTGTTTAGCAGCTCAGTACAGATGAGTGTGTCTTTGATGTAGAGGCTGACCCCACCCTGAAGCCGGTGTTTCCTATCACATCTGAAAAGATTGTACTCTGAGATCCATATTTCACCATCATGGTAGTCCTTTGTGTGGGTTTCTGTTAGGGCTGCAAACACTGCATTTGCCTCATGAAGGAGACCATCAATAAAGTGAACTTTGTTGGATTTGCGTGTTTTTATACTCTCCTGGGGTACTCTCCTTTTATACTCTTTATACTCTTATAGGCTCCTGGGGCTTTTCGTCCGGTGTTTTTGAGCATGAGTTTAACTTCTGCAGGTAGTATTGAAGCTGTGAGGTCATTTTGTAAGTCGTCGAGTGTCGTGAGGTCAATGGTAGGGTAGTGTGTGATGGCCTGATGGTTGTGTCGAATCCATGTTTCTACTGTTAAAGTTGTGAATTGCTGTTGGCTGTGAGGGGAGAGGGAGGGGGGGGGGGTGAAGATGTCCTGCCAGTGTTGTTTAAATATGTCTACTACTTGTGAAGGATCAGAGAAGTTTTGATTATTATGAGTGATGTATGTAAAGACAGAAGAGGAGGGGTTACCCCTGATCCTCTTTATGAAGTTCCAGAATTGTTGTAGAGTTGTTTTTCTGTGTAGTTCAGCTTTTTGTATGAGTTTCTGCCAGTGGTTGGTATGGTCGAGGTCTAGGCTGTTGAGTATGTGGTTTTTGAGTATATATAGTGAGATCTGTGTTTACCTGGCCGTATCTGTAAAGGTTGCAGGAGAATCTATTGTGGTAGCAGGTGAGTAACCTCTTAGTTCTGATGGAGGGAAAGAAGGAGTATCTAGTTTTGTGGGTGGTTTTTGGTATGGTTGCATCAGCCACTTGTATGATGATGTTTGGGATGGTGAGGATTTGGGAGTCTCTGTGGTTGGTTTATCTTAGAAGTTGTATGGTTGTGTGCCGGTATTTAGGTGCTGATTGAAGGCTTCCGCAGTCTGCATTTTGATAGTCATATTGTGGAGTGGCTGGGATGAGTGTGGGGTTGCTGGAGATTGTGAGTGACGTGGGTGTGTGATCTGAGCCGGTGAGGGGTCCGGGGGTAATGTAGTATTGGAGGTGGGTGCCTGCTCTGTTGGTGAGGATGAGATCTGGTCTCCCAGTCCCATTGTGTGTGAAGCTTGTTATGAAGTCTGGGCCAAGGAAAGTTAGGTGTTTACTTTGGTGAAGTTGGTGTAGTTGTTAGCCGTGCATGTTGTGTTGTCGTGGTTGAATTATTTTTTATTTTTTTATTGTTTTTATTTTATAATGTACAAAGAACAAAACAGGCAACATAAGAGGAAATCATACATGAATACACACAGGGTAAACATAAGAAAGGAATAAGACATGAAAACATACCAAACATACAAGAATTACATATACACGACATAAAGCATAAAACAGAAAAACCTTAAACGGGCACAGGATACAGAACGTGACAAAGAAACAGTACAAGAAATAAATAACATAAAACCTAATCACATCTAGAAAACTAAGTACATAAAAACAAAGATAACACACAAACATAACCAACCCTACATCCCATACACAGGAGCATAACAGTACATGAAAACAACAAGAATCTCAAACTACAGACAGAGGCAGAAATACAAGCAATCGAGTCCCCCCAACCCATGAGGCCCCTCCGGTTGCGCACACGAACCCACCGTAGGAGCGGCAGCCGCAACGACAAGGCAACCCACCCGTTGGCCCACGGAGGACGTCCCCTCAGTGACTGAGGACCCAGAAGACTTCGTAATCGTCAAAGTGCTCACAACACCCAGCGTATCACATCGGGCCACCGACACCACTTTCCAGCTGTCACTAACCCACATCCGCCAGGGAAGCCAACGGGAAATCCACGTCACAAGGAACCTGCCCACCACCGCCGGGCCTCAGGACATCAGTAGCGGGAAGAGCGGAGGGAGGATCACCAGCCACACCACACAAAGGCCCCACCCTCTTACCAGGAGGACTCTTGCTCCTAGAGCGCTCCCGTGGAACGTGCTTGTGACGGGGAGCATGGAGCAGCCACGGGGGACACATCTCCAGGCTCCACAGAAAGCCGCAACACGTCACCTGCAGCAGGAGCAGCGCAGGTCTCTTGAACAGCAGACACAGTGGTGACGACACACCCACCACGAGGAAGCACACCGCTCCCACCAAGAGGCACATACACCTCCACCACAGGATCCTCGACCACCACCGGCGACACACTCAGAGTCGGATGTACCTCCACAACAACCGACGTCAGAACACTATGAGCAGGGCCCCCCGAGGCCATGGGTTCAACCGGCATGGCAGACGAAGCAGAGGCAGGCAGAGAAACAGGCACCCCGAAGCAGGAAGGATACACGGCACAGCAACAGAACCAACCACCACAGGGATATCCACAACCCCACCCAAGGGGGAAATTCATCCTGGTGAAAAATCGAAGGCTCCATAGACCGAGACCGTAACAGATACAGCCGAAACAGGAAATGGTTACGACCGGTCAGAACAGCGCTTCACAAAAGCCAGGTAAACAGACGTCTTGGCAAACTTCACCGCCACTCGTCTAGCAGAAATCTTCTCCAGTCCCAGAAGATCGGGGGGTGATTGCAAATCACGCAAAACATCCAACAACGCAACTTACACCACAGGCCAATCCACAGGTGCACTGAAGTCGGGCCCCCACTATCGACAACGTCGCCATACTGCCAGCCGCCCACCGGCCAGTCAGCGCACTCCACTGTCAAGAACGAACCACCACCTTGCAGCGTCAGGCAACAACTGGGGAGCAGAATCACGACAATCACCCCCTCCAGTGGCCGAGCGGCGAATCTGGGTGAATGTAAGTGATGCCAATGATCATCTGTCCATGTTGTGTGTGATCGCGGATTGCTAGGAAGTGTTTGTGCTGCCAGATGGCGGTGAGGAGATTATGTTTGAATGTGCTCTTAACCAGAATGCAAACCCTTTTATGTGCTTCGTAGGGGGATTGGTATATTGTGTAACCGTTATGTCTAATTTTGTGAGTTTGTCACATATGTACAGTTCAGTAACAGCACATTCGGTCTTTTGGTCTCCACAAAGTTAGCAATTAGGTGCCTGATACTGTAGTAGGCTCTAACATTGAATTGTGTGATTTTCATTGTTTACTGACTGGGTGAGGGAGTGTTTGTGGCAATTAATTAAATTGAAGAGGTACTCCTTTGTGCATTGGGTTGTGTGGTGGATAGTTCTGACAATGATCGTTTCAGGTGAGTAAAGTGAGTGTGTATACTCGACCTGTCCTCTTAAAAATAACTCGCTTTTGGCCGTTTGCCCGTATGGCCGAAAGTGGATGTAATTAAAAAATGAAAAAAAAAATGAAAATAAATTTGAGATTTTTTTTCAACAACAGTTAGTTAAGGGTTCTCTGATAGGTTAGGTGGACAGGAAATTCTCATAAAGTTTCAAAATGTTATGAAAAACGTTAATTGAAAGTTTCCTCTCTTAACCTTTCCGAGTAAGCCGGAAGACTGAAACAGAAAACAGGTTAGTACGATATATCACTTCCGTGAGCCGATTTCATTTCAAATTACGTCCACTTTTGGCAATAGCGCACATATGAGCCAAAAGCGACTATTTTTAAGAGGACGGGTTAGTATACTTAGCCAATTTTGGTTAGGGGGGTGTGGGGGGGGGGGTGGTCTGGGGAGGTCTTTTTCCTTTTGGCTGAGAAGGACGGGTGTTGGGGCTGAGCTAATGGGATCTTTGGCCTTGTACCTGTGTGGTATTGGGTAATGGGCGTGAGGTGGGTTGACGTGTTGGGCGTGGGATGGGTTGACGAGTTGGGCGTGGGGTGGGTTGACGTGTTGGGCGTGGGATAGGTTGACGTGTGGGCCAAGGTGAAGGAGGGTACATGCGTCTTGGTGCCTGATGTCCTTCTGTGTGCTGGCTCGGTTGTCTTATGTTTGATGAGGTTCTTTTTGCCTGGAGAGTTTTGGTGAGTTTGTTCTTCTAGTCTGGAGAGTGGTAGCTGTCATGGGGGGCGGGGTGTGTGAGAAACAGTTGGAGGCCTGGGGGACAGGGGAGGGTGCTGGGTTGTATACTTGAGGGTGACGGTGGGGGGGGGGAGGGAGGAGCTGGGATTGATGCCTGAGGGTGAAGGGGGGTGTGGGTGGGAATGGGATTGATGCTGGGTGTGGTGTCATGCTGGGTGGGATGGTTATGCATGGGAGGTTGTTGTCAAAATCTGTTGAATGTTGGTGATTGTCTTGTACATATCTCCTTGTGCAAGTATCTGGGCTGTGAGAAGGGCAGCAACCATTCTCGGGGTGTCATATGTTGGCAGGTGTGGGAGTGGGTGGTGGGGTGTGTGTGGGGGGGGGGGGTCTGTGTGTGGTGGTGTGGGAGATGGTGTCCAATGGTCGTGTGGTTTTGTAGGGGTGGGAAACCTGGGAGGGGGGAGGAGGGCTCCCTTCCCTGCGGGTTGAGCATTTAGGGGGAGTGTGATGGGGTAGTGGGGCTGGGTAGTGAGTTTTTTTTTTTTGGGGGGGGGGGAGGTGGCATGTAGTTTGGGCCTGTAACCCGTTCTCGCACTTTTGTATAGTCAATATTGACTTATTAATTACGTGCATATGTGACACTAAACATACTAGTTTACCTTGAAAAGCTTCATAGAAAACACCGACCTTACCTAACCTTCTTAGTATGTTAAGATAAGCATTTTATTGCTTTGTAATTACAATTATTACTTAACCTATTATAGGTATAGGTTAAGTAATAATTGTAATTACGAACCAATAAGATTCTTATCTGAACGTACTAAGAAGGTTAGGTAAGGTCGGTGTTTTTTATGAAGCTTTTCAAGGTAAACTAGTATGTTTAGTATGTCACATATGCACATAATTAATAAGTCAATATTGACTGTAAGAAAGTGCGAGAACGGGTTGGGGCCTGATAGCCGGATAGTGTGTTGAGGTCTTTTCTCTCATTGACTTTATAGGAGTTGTATCCTGAGTTTGCAGGTGTGGTGGGTGGCCGGGTGGTTTCCACCGCAGTTTGCAGGTGTGGTGGGTGGCAGGGTGGTTTCCACTGCAGTTTATACAGGTCCGAGTGCCGTCTGTGGAGGTTTTCCAGAAGTGTCCTCTGTTTCCGCATAAGGAGCAGCCTTGTTCCTTTTCCCTGTAGTGTCTAGTGGTATGGTTGAAGCCATAACACTGGAAGTATTGTGTGGTAGTTTGGTATGAGCTTTTCTTGAGTTTGTAGTGCGAGATGGAGATGTGGTCTAATATAAAGCCCTTAGTGAGGAGGGATTCAGGTTCAGTGAGGGAGGAGCAGCGGAGTCTGAGGATCTTGGTGTTGGGTGGATGGAAGAGGTCTTCTGTGATGATATTGTTGACTTTCCCGATGTTGGTAATGTGTTGTCCGTCTAAGGTTGTTACTGTGGAGAGGCAAGTGTTGGCTACATTGAAGGCAACAGCAGTGCAGTTGATCTTCTGCTCTAAGGTCAGTGCGCGGGCAAGTCCTATTGTCAGTAGTCCTTCTCGGACTTTGGGGGTGAGGCAAGCATAGAGGTCAGATTCAGAGGGTAGAAAGAGCTTTATTCCTTTGTCAATGGGGGTGATGGAGGTGTAAGGAGTCTGGGTGATCATGTAGATTTTCTGTCCTATTCCGTCAGGGTCAGGGGAGGATCAAGAGCATAGAGGAGGCGAAGGCAGTGCATTTTAGGTGAGGTAGTGGTCTGGTGGAGGTGGTGGTGGTGGGTTGACTCAGCTGGGTAGCTGTGATCTCCGTGGAGCTGTGGATCTTAGGCTCGTGAGCTGTGGGTTGGAGCTCGGTTGTCAGAGGCGTAATTCCGGGTTCCTAGCAGGCTAATTGAACCCGGTTCGGGACAAATACGAAGTATTCGTGAGTCCTGAAAGTATTACTCGAGGGCAACCCCCACTGCCAGTTGACTCCCACTATCACGAGGTTCTAGCAGTGGATCGGCATAGCAAACAAGCCAGGCAGGGAGACACAGGGCGCAAGCACGTGCTGTGGCCCCACCTGGGAGGAAAGGACGAATACCCCACTGCACTTTCACCGCACAGGGGGTAGGTCCCGGCCTGAAGAGGAAGAAATGTTTAGCAGAGGAGAGAAAGAGTGCTATACACGGCAATACACATTACGCAAGTTAGGCCATCCAGCTGTCCCTGGTTTTATTCAGGGTGGCAGTACGGGTTGGCCCACTAGGGTAATGTATCTTTGCAAGCCATCTCACTTATAAAGCTGTAATCTAAACCGTGAACACGTCGAGAGGAAGAGCCGTCGTTGCCTGAAAAGAAGTGTGTGCCAGTTTGCCTGGGTGTTGCCTTGGATGGAAGATGGCTATGGCCCCAGATAGGGTTACCACGATAAGATTGAGGCCCCAGGTAGGGTTACCACGAGAGTATGCTCGTCTGGGCCGACCAAGCGGCCCTGACCTTGCAAGTTAGCAACAGGTGCTACTAGCGCTCTGCATCTCTGGCTGTTGTTGAATCCATGCTGATTGGATCACTGTGGTGGTTGTGATGTCAGATGCCTCAAAACGGTGGTCCCATGTAGCTGCAATAATGCAGAGGCTGGTGGGTGCAGGTGCGGGGGCGCTCAAACAGCGTATCGCCTAATTCTCACTGAGCGCGACGTGCTACTTCTTCCGGTGCCTATGAAAAGATATAAGTTTGGATCATTCAGCAGGCATTCCGCATATCTTGTGTTGAGTATTTTGCTGGAGAGGCGTCTGTATTCGGGAGTTCCAAGTATAAGTTTTTCACGTTGATCAGATAGTGCGGAGACTCTTGGAGACTCCTCTGTTGCTGGAGATGGTGATTGTGCTTCAACGTTAATCGAGGCAGTAGAGTCATCATCGGAAAACATGTGTTGGTTTGCAGAAGCATCAGGTGTCCTACACCTGTGAAGCTGGTGTAGTCTCAGGTGCGGCTGGTGTATTTTCTGGTGAAGCTGGTGCAGTCTCAGGTACCACTGGAGAAGTATATGGTTTGTCTGGAGTAGTAGCAGTGTGCAAGGATGTAGCAGAATCTGTAGCAGGTTGCACAGGGTGGGCGTCAGCAGACAGGATATCTGCCAATGCAGTTGAAGAGATGGTGATGTTGATGTTAGAAGCAGAAGTGGTATTTGTTGCTGAAGTCGTAGCATTGGTGTTGGCTGAGGCTGTTGTTGTGAAGAGCTCGTCACGAACAGTAAATGTTGGTAAACCGTTGTCAGCGTACATAATGTTCAGAATTCGTACAAATTCCTTGGTGTTCGTGCCTGCAATCATTTCAGCAGTGCGGATGAGTCCCATTATGACGTTATGGTTCCTGTTAGGGAGCATCTGGTGTGGTGAGGGCTGGCTTGTTGATTCAGCAGAGTAAAGTTGTGGCTGTCGCTGCTGCGTCAATGATTGGTTGGCAAGCTGGGACCCAGGGCCCCAATGGGATGCAGTCTGTGCAGAAGCTCCGCCCCCTCCCGGAAGCAGAGGAAAGTTGGCGGCTTGCACGTTGAATGTTGACGGTTCTCGTCGTGTGGTGTTGGCTTGCCTGGCGTCGGTCATCTTCTGTATTTCTTGACGTCTTTCTGGACACTCAGCAGAGACGGCAGTATGGTGACCTTGGCAGAGAAGGCATTTGAGGAAGTCGCTGGTGCATTGTTTGAAGTGGTGATTCTCGGCGCACTTGCTGCACCGTTGGTCCGGAGATGGGCAATGTTTAGTGAAGTGCTCATAACTATAGCACTTAAAGCAGCTCATAACTATAGCACTTAAAACACTGTCGTAGCTGGTAGTAATGTTCTCTTGTTATTTGTCGGAGTGTACAAGCGAGGCCGAAGCACCGGAAGCCGTTGATGGTAGCAGAGGTAGCTTCCTCAGGCGAGGTGAAGGTGACCTTCATAGTGGAGAGGTGGCTGGCCTGCACAGGGATGAATTTTACAGTGACTGCAGTCAAGGAAGGGTTATCCTCGGTTATGCTGGTGGCGACGTCGGTGGTAGCTTTTTCGGAGATGAGGGAGCTCACTCTCCTTACAAAAACAGTCCTGGCTGCGAGGTAGTGTCGTGGTGGGGTGAGGAACATGTGCGCCTCCTCGAGAACAGTGAGGTGAATGGGGTTAAAGAGGCGTTGTACGGCCTCGGCACTGCTGAACAGCAGTTGAGGGAGTCCATCATCGTTGACTACGACGTCCAGGGGTGCAACATTGGTTGTAGTGGTGATCAAATCCGATATCTCTGATCGAGTAGGGGTCTGGTTCCCTCTGAATCGTACCTTGATTCGGTAGATCATGGCTCTAATCGTTGCTGCCTAATGTTTACCCACCCGGCAGTGCTGGGTGCAGGAGAGCCTGATCTAGAGGGTTGCATTTTCCTTAAGAGGTCTCCCGTCTCTTACCGGTTTAATGCACCGGATCAGGGTGGGGTCTGACCTCTTAAAGCAAAGTACTGATCCGCTAGAATGAATGAATGAATTAAATATAGGTCAAGATACCCTAATGGGTGAGCGTGGAAGTGGGGATAGGGGAAGAATTAGTGGGGGTGAGAGGAAGGGTTTTCAGTATGAGGTAAAGTGCCAGGGCTAGACCCAGCTGCATGGCATTGAAATCGTTATGACCAGACTAGGCAGTGAAGGCAAGGAATCGGATCTCTGTGACAACATTTCGTCTTTTCTGAGCACCCACGGAGACAGCAGCCCTCAGCTGGGTGTGCCCTGGAGGCTCACACCAGATGTGGTCTTTGATCTGTTAATCAGCATCACGGCCCACCCAAGGCACCAGAAAACGGGAGCTAGTTGGTCCCCCCCTAAAGAGGGGGGAGAAGAGTTAGGAGGCTATAGTTGGAAGTTTGGTGATTTGAGTAGTGATATTATAGGAGAGGGGTTATGTAAAGGACGGAGCAGGAGGTGGATCGTCGATCAGGTTAAAGAGGTTGTGCGTATGTCTGGGTCTGCTTAGGACGTTTCTGAGGAACGTGTCGTAGTTGTCATGATAGGTGAGAATTCTGTCAATCTGTTTCTTCCCCATAGTATCCCAGGTTATGTTCAGAGGTGGGATGTTCGCCCACTCATGCAGGGCCTCACTGGTGGTGAAGTCCTGCCAATGGGTATCGAACACCCATCTCAGAGCCCTGTTCTGGGTACGCTGGAGTTTCTTCCTATTTGTTGGTGCTGCAAGTGTGAGTGGGATCGGTGCATATGTTAGGAGTGGGAGAATAAGTGTTTTGTATAGATAGAGCTTGGTGGCTTGGGAGGCATGTTTGAGTGGGTAGAGTTTTGATAGAGCGTTTGAGGCTATAGCTTTCTTGGGTGTTATGTGTGTGTGAAAGCGAAGGTTGAAGTCTAGTGTGAGTCCAAGTACTGTGGTTTTGTTGACTCTTGGGATCTGGGTTGCATCTGGTGATTGAGAGTAGAGTTTTACTGGGTCAGGGTTACGTCGTTTGTTGTAGAAAAAGTATGTAATTTTAGACTTGTTGGGGTTTGTTTTTATTCGCCAGTCGTGTTCCCAGAGGGTGACTTTGTCTATTTCTTGTTGTGCTTTCCGTGTGAGGGCGTTAATCGTATAGTCTGTGATCAGTTGGGTTACGTCGTCAGCGTAGCAAAGGGTCATTGATGTCCAGTATATTGGGTCAGGGATGTCGTTTATATAGAGTATGTATAAGGTTGGTGAAAGAACTGAGCCCTGGGGGACACCTGCATTTAGGTTGAAATAACCTGACAGCTTGCTGAGGAACTTGATTTGCATCTTTCTATTTGTTAGAAAGCTGCAAAGTAGCCTCTGCATGTTGTCAGATAGTTGAAATAGAGTGCAGAGTTTGTAACGTAGGCCGTCGTGCCATACAGTGTCAAAAGCTCTTTCGACGTCCTTTGCAATGAGGGCCGTCTTGGCCCTCTGGTGTTTATTTATGGAGAGGTAGTTTGTTATTATGTTCAGTGCGTCTTGTGTTGAGCGGTGTTGTCTGAAGCCAAATTGTTTGTCTGTCAATATGTTTTTGTGTTCTAGGTGATTCCTGAGTTTATGATTAATGAGTTTTTCGTATACTTTCCCTAATGTCTCTAGTAGGCTGATCGGTCTGTAGTTCTTGCGGTCTGTCGGGGATTTTGGGGGTTTTGGAATGAGGATTGCTGTGGCTTCTTTGAATGGGCTTGGGAAATATCCTGATGCTAGTGAGGCGTTGTAGACGTCTGTGAGTGCAAAGATTAGGGGATCTGGAAGTTGCTTGAGGAGAGCTTGGCCAATGCCAGAGGCTCCTGGGGCTTTACGTCTGGTGTTCTTGAGCATGAGTTTAGCTTCTTCAGGTAGTATTGATTCTGTGAGGTCACTTTCTAAGTCGTCTAGTGTCGTGAGGTCAATGGTAGGGTGGTGTGTGATGGCATGAGGGTTGTGTCGTATCCATGTTTCTACTCTGTTTATGTTTTGTATTGCTGTTGGCTGTGGGGGGTGGGGATTGAAGATGTCCTGCCAGTGTTGTTTGAATATAGAGTGGTATTGTTTTGTATGACCTCAGGGCTCTATAGGTTAGTAGGCACAACCGACGCATATGCCTGGCAACAATAATCTAGGTAACTGCAAAATGTAGGTTGTAGAGTAAAATTTTATGGTGTGCTTCCCAGGTGGGAGTGGTTGTCTCATCTGTTTAGGAGGTTGGGTAGATTAACAAGTCTTTTTTTTTTTTTTTTTTTTTTTTTTTTTTTTTTTTTTTAGTGAAAATCTGATAGGTTTTGGTAGTACTAACTTGGAGGCCCCATTGTTGTGTCCAAGCAATGAGGTGGTCAAGTGCTGTTTGCATTGTTGAGACTGTATTAGGTAGGGCATTGTCTGAATAATACAATGTTAAATTGTTAGCGTACACTGAGAGGTGAACAGGTTGGGTGTTAGGTAAATCTACCAAGAATGAAGCAAAATGGGTTGGGCTTAGTATGGAGCCTTGTGGGACACCCGTTTGTATTGGAATACTATATGAAAAACTGCCTTGCATATAGAGTTTTGAGGTCTATACCAGGACTATCTCTGTACAGTCCTATCTCTGACTGTACAGAGATAGGAATGTAGCCATGGAAGTAATCTTCCCTGTACACCTAAACGTGCAAGCTTTATCAAGAGGCAAGTATGAGGAATGCTATCAAAAGCTCCTTTAAGGTCTAGGTAGAGAACAATACAAAATTGATTGCGGATTTAGTGTTCCGCTCCTCTTGCGCACATGATTTCCAAAATTCACACCTCTAAGAGAGGTAGGGATTTCATGTTCAAGGCAGAGAATTTGATCAAGTGCGACGCATTGCGTTCGAAACCCAGTTTAAAGTGACGATAAAATATTATTATACTCAAGTTACCATTGGAGGCGAGTATGTGCTAATCTTTCCATGAATTTACCATGACATAATAGTAAGGAGATAGGTCTGTATGACGCAGGTTGGGATAGGTCTTTTCCTGGTTTATGGAAAGGAACATTAATACTGGTCTGCCATTGTGAGGGGATATTCTTGTGAGTCTAGCATAGGTTGTAATAGTTTAGAAGAGCGCTATGTGCAGTCAATGGAAGATATTTGATAAGTTCATGTGGAATTCCGTCATCTCCAGGTACCTTACCAATAGGTAAATGGGTTAAAGATCATTGTAGCTCGCTTAAGGTGTACATGTTGTCGACGCCGAGCATGGGCAGAGGTATGGCACAGTCAGTTTCTTGTCTGAAGGAGAGTTCTTGGGCATGAAGGATAGGTGATGAGAGGGGGGGGGGGTCAATTTAAAACATTCAGCAAGAATATTGGCACGCTCCTCAGTATGTTTTTTTTTACTGCTGCCGCGGCCAGCCGGAGATTGACCCAGTTTTATAGGGAGGGTTGACGTCTTTGCTTTTGTATGGCTCGCACCACGGTTCAAGTGGTTTGTTAGAACTATGTCCTGAGGTTTTCTTGAACATTTGAGTGGCTGCAGTATTTATGGCCGAGGTGATTGTAGACTGTCACGTGTTAAGGTCTACATCTCGGGACTACATCGTCTGTATCTGGGAGACGGACAATATCAGCCCATTTATGTTTATCTAGTTTATTAATGTTCCATTTGGGGAGTGTTAGGGAATGGGTTGGTGGCTGAAAGTTAGTAAATGTTATAATGAGGGGTTTGTGGTCACTAGCAATATCTGCTCCAGTACCAAACTGTAGTTCATGTTGACAGTGTGACGAGCCAAAGCAGATGTCAAGTGAGGCTTCATAATTGGTTGTGTAGTTATAATAAGTTGCGAGGTAGGGCGGTGAAAGAAGAATATATGGTGCAGTGTCTAAGTAGTTATATAGGTCAGTGCCTGCAGTATTATGGGTACTCTGCTTACATGTGGAGTGGTTACCATTGAGATTGTAATAATAATCGGGTGTCGTAATTGGTCAAGATAGAATTCCAGTTCATTTTAGTTTATTGCGCCACCAGGGTTGTATATACCCTGAAAGAATACGTCTGTACCAGTGTAAGGTGTTAAGCATGCTAACGTTTACAGTTTACCGTTCACAAAATGCGTAAGTGTTACAGGTTTACACATCATATTACTTCGTGTTAAGAGAAAAACACCAGAGCAGAGTCCATATCTTTTATCCTTAGTACATCCTTGTGAACAAATGAAATTATCAAAATTTTCATGCCAGAAGAATTTGGCTTACCTTGGTTCAGTGGATGTTTGTCGTCAGACCACGTGGGGCTGGGTTGACCATTGTTTACCTCGCGGTAGACCACGTGGGGCCGGGTTGACCATTGTTTACCTCGCGGTAGACCACGTGGGGCCGGGTTGACCATTGTTTACCTCGCGGTAGACCACGTGGGGCCGGGTTGACCATTGTTTACCTCGCGGTAGACCACGTGGGGCTGGGTTGACCAGTGTTTACCTCATGGTAGACCATGTGGGGCCGGGTTGACCAGTGTTTACCTCGCGGAAGACCACGTGGGGCCGGGTTGACCATTGTTTACCTCGCGGTAGACCACGTGGGGCCGGGTTGACCAGTGTTTACCTCGCGGAAGACCACGTGGGGCCGGGTTGACCAGTGTTTACCTCGCGGTAGACCACGTGGGGCCGGGTTGACCAGTGTTTACCTCATGGTAGACCATGTGGGGCCGGGTTGACCAGTGTTTACCTCGCGGAAGACCACGTGGGGCCGGGTTGACCATTGTTTACCTCGCGGTAGACCACGTGGGGCCGGGTTGACCAGTGTTTACCTCGCGGAAGACCACGTGGGGCCGGGTTGACCATTGTTTACCTCGCGGAAGACCACGTGGGGCCGGGTTGACCATTGTTTACCTCGCGGAAGACCACGTGGGGCCGGGTTGACCATTGTTTACCTCGCGGTAGACCACGTGGGGCCGGGTTGACCATTGTTTACCTCGCGGTAGACCACGTGGGGCCGGGTTGACCAGTGTTTACCTCATGGTAGACCATGTGGGGCCGGGTTGACCATTGTCTACCTCATGGTAGACCATGTGGGGCCGGGTTGACCAGTGTTTACCTCGTGGTAGACCACGTGGGGCCGGGTAGACCATTGTTTACCTCGCGGTAGACCACGTGGGGCCGGGTTGACCATTGTTTACCTCGTGGTAGACCATTGTTTACCTCATGGTAGACCATGTGGGGCCGGGTTGACCATTGTTTACCTCGCGGAAGACCACGTGGGGCCGGGTTGACCATTGTTTACCTCGCGGAAGACCACGTGGGGCCGGGTTGACCATTGTTTACCTCGCGGAAGACCACGTGGGGCCGGGCTGACCATTGTTTACCTCACAGTAGACCACGTGGGGGCCGGGTTGACCATTGTTTACCTCATGGTAGACCACGTGGGGCCGGTTGACCATTGTTTACCGCGCGGTAGACCACGTGGGGCCGGGTTGACCATTGTTTACCTCATGGTAGACCATGTGGGGCCGGGTTGACCATTGCTTACCTCATGGTAGACCATGTTGGGCCGGGTTGACCATTGTTTACCTCATGGTAGACCATAGACCTCATGGGGATTTCGATGTGGATTCAATATATAACTTATTTAAGAATATTCTAAACAAAGCACAGGAACGTAGTATACCATACAAATTGAATAGATCGTATACTAATGACCCAAAGTGGATAACAAAGAATTTGAAGAACCTTATAGGTAAAAAGAGAGCTTGGTACAAAAGGATTAAAAATGGGGAGGTCACTTTAGAACAGGAATTCGTACAACTGGTTAGAAATGTTAAAAAAGAGATAAGGAAAGCAAAAAGAAACTATGAAGTTCGCATAGCAGGGCAAGCAAAGACAAATCCTAAAGGTTTTTTTTCAGTTATATCGTACTAAGACTAGGGAAAGGATAGGTCCATTAAAAACTGAGACAGGTCAAATAACAGATAGTGATGAAGAGATGAGTAGTATTTTTAATAAATATTTTGTATCTGTATTTACTAAAGAGGAACTTAACAATATGCCTTCAGCCGAACAAGTCTATGTGGGTGGGGACGAGGACAGGTTGACGAGTTTAGCAGTTACCAGGGAGGATGTTCTTAAACAAATAGTAAAACTCAAACCAAACAAATCCCCAGGGCCGGATGAAGTGTTTGCTAGGGTGCTTAAAGAATGCAAAGAGGAGCTTTGTGACCCACTGTCAACCATATTTAATAAATCAATAGAGTCAGGCAGAGTGCCAGAGTTTTGGAAAGTTGCTAATGTGATACCAGTTTTTAAGAAAGGAGATAGATCACTTGCGTCTAACTATCGACCAATTAGCCTAACGTCTATTGTGGGAAAGTTACTCGAATCTATAATAGCAAATAAAATTCGTCTTCATCTTGAAAAACATAAATTAATAATTGAGTCGCAACATGGTTTTATAAATGGCCGTTCATGTTTAACAAATTTGTTATCTTTTTATTCTAGCATTGTTGAGGCAGTTGATAGTGGTAAGGATTGCGATGTTGTATACCTTGACTTTAGCAAAGCTTTTGATACAGTGCCACATGAAAGACTGATTAAAAAAATAGAGTCTCATGGTATTGGGGTGCTATATTAAGCTGGATTAGGGCATGGCTATACCAAAGGAAACAGAGAGTTAGTATAAATGGAATCAAGTCAGAGTGGGAAAATGTTGTAAGTGGAGTGCCTCAAGGCTCTGTCCTGGGCCCTCTGTTGTTTATAATATATATAAATGATTTAGATTCAGGTTTGAGTAGCAACATTTGCAAATTTGCCGATGATACGAAAATCGGTAGGGAAATTAATTCGGAGGAGGACTCACTATCACTTCAAGTTGATCTAGATAGGGTTTTGAAATGGTCAAAGGATTGGCAGATGCAGTTTAATGCTGATAAATGTAAAGTTCTGAGGTTAGGTAATGATGATAGAGTTACAAGATACGAGCTAGATGGTGTTGTGATTGCGAAGTCGGATTGCGAAAGGGATCTGGGAGTTATGATTAGTAAGAATTTAAAACAAAAGGATCAATGCATAAATGTTCGTAATAAGGCAAATCGGACACTTGGATTTATTAATCGCAGCGTTAGTAACAAGACACCTGGTGTGGTTCTCAAGCTATATCTTGCTCTAGTTAGGCCCCATTTAGATTATGCAGTTCAGTTTTGGTCGCCATATTATAGAATGGATATAAATTCACTTGAACGTGTCCAGCGTAGGATGACTAAGTTAATTCCCCAAATTAGAAATCTTTCATATGAAGAAAGATTAACAAAGCTTAAGTTGCATTCACTGGAAAGGCGAAGAGTTAGGGGTGACATGATAGAGGTTTACAAGTGGATGAATGGACATAACCGGGGGGATATTAATAGGGTATTAAAAGTATCAACACAGGACAGAACACGAAACAATGGATATAAATTGGATAAGTTTAGATTTAGGAAAGACTTGGGTAAATACTGGTTCAGTAACAGGGTTGTTGATTTGTGGAACCAATTGCCGCGTAACATTGTGGAGGTGGGGTCCCTCGATTGTTTCAAGCACGGGTTGGACAAGTATATGAGTGGGATTGGGTGGTTATAGAATAGGAGCTGCCTCGTATGGGCCAATAGGCCTTCTGCAGTTACCTTTGTTCTTATGTTCTTATGTGGGGCCGGGTTGACCAGTGTTTACCTCGCGGTAGACCACGTGGGGCCGGGTTGACCATTGTTTACCTCGCGGTAGACCACGTGGGGCCGGGTTGACCATTGTTTACCTCGCAGTAGACCACGTGGGGCCGCTTTGACCATTGTTTACCTCACAGTAGACCACGTGGGGCCGGGTTGACCATTGTTTACCTCGCGGTAGACCACGTGGGGCCGGGTTGACCAGTGTTTACCTCGCAGTAGACCACGTGGGGCCGGGTTGACCATTGTTTACCTCATGGTAGACCATGTGGGGCCGGGTTGACCATTGTTTACCTCGCGGTAGACCACGTGGGGCCGGGTTGACCATTGTTTACCTCATGGTAGACCATGTGGGGCCGGGTTGACCATTGTTTACCTCATGGTAGACCATGTGGGGCCGGGTTGACCATTGTTTACCTCACAGTAGACCACGTGGGGCCGGGTTGACCATTGTTTACCTCACAGTAGACCACGTGGGGCCGGGTTGACCATTGTTTACCTCACAGTAGACCACGTGGGGCCGGGTTGACCATTGTTTACCTCGCGGTAGTGGCGGCAGTCCGCCTCTCGTTTGTTCGCCTTACTGTGATGTCTGCTGTCCAGGAAGCGGCCGTCTTGATCCTCCTCAACGCACGGGGAACCATCTTTATCCGAGTGTGTCCCTGCTGCCGGCAAGTCTCCAAGTTCCTCAACGTTGTCAACGCTTTCAGACGATGAGACAGTGGACGTCTCCCCATCCATCGCCATGTTGTAGATCCTGTTTACATTCACAATAATAGCATCAGGCGACTTATCTGAGATTAAGGTGGAGATCCACCTGACAAACACAGTCCTTTCAGCTTGATAACGTCGGTGTGGATGAAGTATGAGGTCCTAAGCACGCAGTGCATAAATAATGTCAGAGGCAAAGAGCTCCGGAGCACCATCTGGCTGGTAAATGTCTGGAGCGCCAGACACACGTCCGGCCTCGATGTCGGCTGACGCTAAACTCAGTGATGGGACTAAGACTAAGACTAGATACAGGATAAGACACCCCACAGGGTGAGCGTGGAAGTGGGGACAGAAGTATGTGAGGGGGGAGAGGAAGTAGATTTAGGAGGAGAAAAATTGCCAGGGCTAAACCCAGTTGCTTGTCGTTAGGTTGCGGTATTTGAGGCTAGAACTCAATCTAGTGTTTCAATGGCAACAACAGGGGACATCACAAACTCACATCATCACAGTGATTGGCTCAAAAGCGTCAGGGCTGAACGTTTACTGATGCTTTGTGCTGGGTGTTGAGAGCTGAACATTTTGGTAGATGCTGGGTGTTTAGAGCTGAACATTTTGGTAGATGCTGGGTGTTGAGAGCTGAACATTTTGGTAGATGCTGGGTGTTGAGAGCTGAGGACTAACGAAATACAGAGTTAGGTGAAGGTGGATGATGGATGGTAGAGAAGAGGTCGTGTGCGTTACGTTTGTGTCTAAAAGTGTGTAAGAGAAAAATCAGTGTGTTGGTCGTCATAAGAGAGGAGTCTGTCAATCTGTTTGTATAGTAGAGATTTCCAATAGACATTTAGAGCAGAAATGTTAGTACTGTCATGGAGGCTATCGCTGGTATTGAACTCTGCCCATCTAGTGTTAAGTATCCATCTAAGTGCTCTGTTTTGAATTCTCTGGAGTTTTAGTTTATTAGTTGCTGCCTCCACATTTTGGAGGTCAGCTGGTCATTCTCACTGTCTGGAAAATAGAAGTCAAGGTTTTCTTGCATTAAAGTAAGGTGTTTGATAACTGTGACATAGTAACTCCACCAGTGTCTGCTCTGTTGCCTGCATGCCATGTTCCCAGCCACATTCTCTCATAAATGAGTCAAATAATTCAAAATCAGAAAAGCACCTCTTTTCTACATTGCTTTTCTATTTTTTCACCTTCAGTTTATATGCATTTATTTTCCCTATACCTATAATATCCCCACCTTTGCCTTGCTGACTGATGTTTAGCTTGTTCAGATGATCGAAGATTGAAGCCATGTAAGACAATTTTGCCAGCCAGAGCACATCCCGACATTTAACTGCCATGGGGTTTGCTTCCTCAGTAAAGAAAACACAGAGCTGCTCTCTCAATGCAAATACGCGATTAAGAACTTTACTCCGAAATAGCCAACGTACTTCAGTATGAAGGAGGAGTTTTGTGAAATTGGGTTCCATATCCTTCCATAACTCACGAAACTTTTTTTTAGCATGCACACAAATATGATTAACCATTTTGACATCATCATCAAGTAGAAGCTCAAAGTTACTTTTCTCCTTATCATTTCTAGTTTCGTTCAGTCGCTTTGCCACTAACGCTTCCCTGTGAATCACGCAGTGAATTGCGATACAATTTGGTGAGACCGCTCGGATTGTCTTTACAACGCCATTGATTGCACCGATCATAGCTTTTGCATCATCAGTAGTAACAAACTTGCATTTTGACCAGTCAATGCCCTCGTCAATAATGAAATCATGAAAAATGTTGTGTGCTGTTCACAGTATAGTATCAACACAGGACAGAACACGAAACAATGGATATAAATTGGATAAGTTTAGATTTAGGAAAGACTTGGGTAAATACTGGTTCAGTAACAGGGTTGTTGATTTGTGGAACCAATTGCCGCGTAACATTGTGGAGGTGGGGTCCCTCGATTGTTTCAAGCACGGGTTGGACAAGTATATGAGTGGGATTGGGTGGTTATAGAATAGGAGCTGCCTCGTATGGGCCAATAGGCCTTCTGCAGTTACCTTTGTTCTTATGTTCTTATGTTCTTATGTAGATAGGGTTTTGAAATGGTCAAAGGATTGGCAGATGCAGTTTAATGCTGATAAATGTAAAGTTCTGAGGTTAGGTAATGATGATAGAGTTACAAGATACGAGCTAGATGGTGTTGTGATTGCGAAGTCGGATTGCGAAAGGGATCTGGGAGTTATGATTAGTAAGAATTTAAAACAAAAGGATCAATGCATAAATGTTCGTAATAAGGCAAATCGGACACTTGGATTTATTAATCGCAGCGTTAGTAACAAGACACCTGGTGTGGTTCTCAAGCTATATCTTGCTCTAGTTAGGCCCCATTTAGATTATGCAGTTCAGTTTTGGTCGCCATATTATAGAATGGATATAAATTCACTTGAACGTGTCCAGCGTAGGATGACTAAGTTAATTCCCCAAATTAGAAATCTTTCATATGAAGAAAGATTAACAAAGCTTAAGTTGCATTCACTGGAAAGGCGAAGAGTTAGGGGCGACATGATAGAGGTTTACAAGTGGGTGAATGGACATAACAAGGGGGATATTAATAGGGTATTAAAAGTATCAACACAGGACAGAACACGAAACAATGGGTATAAATTGGATAAGTTTAGATTTAGGAAAGACTTGGGTAAATACTGGTTCAGTAACAGGGTTGTTGATTTGTGGAACCAATTGCCGCGTAACGTGGTGGAGGTGGGGTCCCTCGATTGTTTCAAGCGCGGATTGGACAAGTATATGAGTGGGATTGGTTGGTTATAGAATAGGAGCTGCCTCGAATGGGCCAATAGGCCTTCTGCAGTTACCTTTGTTCTTATGTTCTTATGTTCTTATGTTCTGTTGTTTCTAAGCCCAGTTGGAGGCAGCACAAATAATGTTCAACAAAGGTTTTCTCTTCTAAATCTGGAAACCGACAGTAAACAATTAGCTGTGCTTCTCCTTCTATGTCTGTGGTTTCATCTGGTTGAATGCCAAACGAAGCGGCTAGACGCAATTTTTTAACAAGCTGATCCTTCAGGTCATCTGCTAACATCACAGACCGACGGCTTATTGTAGTATCAGACAACGGAATCTGCTTCACTTTCTTCGCTGCATCTTTCCCTCCATGTATAAGGTCAGCTGCTACTTCAAGTAAATTATTTTTAAGTTCAGTGAATGACTTTTTTTCTGAAGAACGATGTGTGTCATCTTAAGAGAAGCAAGAGTAAGTGTTTTCATGTCAAAGGGCTTAACTTGACTTTTAAAGGTCGACTGTTGCTTTAAGTATGCTTCCAAAGTTGCCTCAAAAAATTGCTTTGATTTGTTTTGGTGTTCAGGGTGTTTCGTCTTTAAATGCCGTGCAAGTTTTGAAGGAACAACATTTTCATTACTGTACGTGGCATTACAAAAGAAGCACTTGCCTGGTGGGAAGGGATTTGAAGCTACTTGTACTGGCCGGAAGAATCCAAATACAATGTGCGATGCATCCCTTTTGGAAGCCTCCTTTTCCTCTGTGAAGTCCTGTGATGCAGCACCATCTTGATCTGAAACATCATCATTTCTTGTTGCATCAACTGCTGCACCAACTGCAATAGGTTTATATTATACAGACATGTGCAGGTGAGGATCTCGTCCACCCAGTAGTCCACCCCTAGACAGCTGTCCACCCCTCACTTAATCTCGTCCACTATAAGGTGGACTGTCCACCCAGGTTGAATAACACTGATCCAGGCTGGATGCACGAAAATCGGTAGGGAAATTAATTCAGAGGAGGACTCACTATCACTTCAAGTTGATCTAGATAGGGTTTTGAAATGGTCAAAGGATTTACAAATACAGTTTAATGCTGATAAATGTAAAGTTCTGAGGCTAGGTAATGATGATAGTTACAAGATACGAGCTAGATGATGTTGAGATTGCGAAGTCGGATTGCGAAAGAGATCTGGGAGTTATGATAAGTAAGAATTTAAAACAAAAGGATCATTGCATGAATGTTCGTAATAAGGCGAATAGGACACTGGAATTTATTAATCGAAGCGTTAGTAACAAGACACCTGGTGTGGTTCTTAAGCTATATCTTGCTCTGGTTAGGCCCCATTTAGATTATGCAGTTCAGTTTTGGTCGCCGTATTATAGAATGGATATAAATTCACTTGAACATGTCCAACGTAGGATGACTAAGTTAATTCCCCAAATTAGAAATCTTTCATATGAAGAAAGATTAACAAAGCTTAAGTTGCATTCACTGGAAAGGCAAAGAGTTAGGGGTGACATAATAGCGGTTTACAAGTGGATGAATGGACATAACAGGGGGGATATTAATAGGGTATTAAAAGTATCAACACAAGACAAAACACGAAACAATGGGTATAAATTGGATAAGTTTAGATTTAGGACAGACTTGGGTAAATACTGGTTCAGTAACAGGGTTGTTGATTTGTGGAACCAATTGCCGCGTAACGTGGTGAAGGTGGGGTCCCTCGATTGTTTCAAGCGCGGATTGGACAAGTATATGAGTGGGATTGGGTGGTTATAGATAGGAGCTGCCTCGTATGGGCCAATAGGCCTTCTGCAGTTACCTTTGTTCTTATGTTCTTATAAATAGGAGCTGCCTCGTATTGGCCAATAGGCCTTCTGCAGTTACCTTTATTCTTATGTTCTTATGCATATGTTAGGAGTCTGAGAATGAGTGTTTTATATAGATAGAGCATGGTAGCCTGGGAAGCATGTCTGAGGGGGTAGAGCTTTGGAGGCTATAGCTCTCTTGGATACTGTGTGTGTGTGTGAAGGCGGAGGTTGAAGTCTGATGCGAATCCAAGTACTGTGGTGGTGTTTACTTTCGGGATGTACTCGCCTATTTGTGCTTGCGGGGATTGAGCTCTGGCTCTTTGGTCCCCCCCTCTCAACTGTCAATCAACTGGTGTACAGAGCCTACTGGGCTTTATCATATCTACATTTAAAACTGTGTATGGAGTCAGCCTCCACCACATCACTGCCTAATGCATTCCACCTGTTAACTACTCTTGACATTGAAAAAAGTTCTTTCTAACGTCCCTGTGGCTCATTTGGGTACTCAGTTTCCACCTGTGTCCCCTTGTTCGCATACCACCAGTGTTGAATAGTTTATCCTTGTCTACCCTGTCAATACCCCTGAGGATTTTGGAAGGTGCATCTCTCACAGCCTTTCCTCGTAATTCCAGGACTAGTCTAGTGACATACCTCTGAACTTTTTCCAGCTTTGTCTTGTGCTTGACAAGGTACGAGCTCCATGCTGGGGCCGCATACTCCAGGATTGGTCTTACATATGTGGTATACATGATTCTGAATGATTCCTTACACTGGTTCCTAAATGCTGTTCTGATGTTAACCAGCCTCGCATATGCCGCAGACGTAATTCTTTTTATGTGGGCTTCAGGAGACAGGTTTGGTGTGATATCAACCCCTAGATCTTTGTCCGTTTCATGAAGTACTTCATCTCCCATTCTGTATCCTGTGTCTGGCCTTCTGTTTCTGCCGCCTAGTTTCTTTACTTTACATTTACTCGGGTTGAACTTGAGCAGCCATTTGTTGAACCATTCATTCAATGTCCTGTAGTTCAGTGCCTCCTGTCTATCCCCTTGTATATCGGGACTACATTAGCTGCTTTACAAATTTCTGGCAGTTCCCCTGTTGCCAGTGATTTGTTATACACTGTGGAGAGTGGCAAGCACAGTGCTTCTGCTTCTTCCTTTAGTATCCAAGGGGAGATTCCCTCTTGGCCTATAGCCTTTGTCACATCCAACTGTAGTAACAACTTCCTTACTTCCCCACTGGTAATCTCAAACTCCTAGTGGTTCCTGGTTAACTATTCCCACTGTTATTTCTGGAATTTCTCCTTGCTCTAAGGTGAAGACCTCCTGGAATTTCTTATTCAGTTCCTATCACATTTCCATGTCGTTTGTAGTGAACCCTTCTTCTCCTAAACATAATTTCATTACCTGTTCCTTTACAGTTGTTTTTCTCCTGATGTGGCTGTGCAGCAATTTAGGTTGAGTCTTTGCCTTGCTTGCAATGTGAATTTCATATTGTCTTTCTGCCTCTCTTCTCATCCTGACATAATTATTCCTGGCACTCTGGTATCTTTCTCTGTTCTCAAGTGTCCTGTTATTCCTATAGTTTCTGCACGCCCTTTTACTTTGCTGCTTAGCTATCCTACATCTCTGATTAAACCATGGGTTTCTCATCTTCATTTCGTTGTCTTCCTTTTGGACTGGGACAAACTTGTTTCCTCCTTGCACTTCTGCGTGATGTAGTCCATCATGTATTGGGCCGTCTTTCCCCTGAGCTCTGTTTCCCATGTTATGTCTGTTAGGAATCTTCTTATCTCCTCATAGTTTTCCTTACAGAATGTCAGCCTTTTCTTTTCAGTACCCCTCCTCGAGTTCAATAACCCTTCTTCAACCAGATACTCAAACACCAGTGTACTGTGATCGCTCATTCCTATTGGGGCCTTGAAACTGATTTCACTTATGTCAGAGTCGTTCAGAGTGAAGACTAGGTCGAGTCTCGCTGATTCATCGTTTCCTCTCATCCTAGTAGGTTCTCTGACATGTTGGTTTAGAGAGTTTCTTGTCGCCACCTCCATTAGTTTGGCTCTCTATGAGGTTCCTGGTTCTCCCAGTCTATCCTTTCATGATTGAAGTCCCCCATGATGAGAAGATGGGATCTATTTCTACAGGCAGCAGAAGCTGCCTTCTCAATTATAGTGTTAACTGCCGTGTTGTTTTTATCATGCTCTTGCCTGGGTCATGTGTCATTTGGTGGAGGGTTGTATATTACTGCTACTACTACATTTGGTCCTCCCATTGGCATGGTGCCTGTTATGTAGTCTCTGAATCCCTCACAGCCCGGGATAATCATCTCCTTGAAGCTCCATTCCTTTCTCGTTAGTAGGGCCACTCCACCTCCTCCCCTTCCTTCCCTCTCTTTCCTTATTACAGTGTAGTCCTGGGAAAACACCGCATTCATTATGATTCCAGAGAGTTTTGTTTCTGTGAGTCTGATTACATCTGGGTTCACTTCTTGTGCTCTTTCCCTTAGTTCACTTCCCTTGCTTGTGATCCCATCTATGTTCGAGTACATCACCCTGAAACTGACTCTCTTCTGCCCTTTCTCAGATCGTATTGCTTCCCCTGAAGCAAGGACACAGGGAGGCACCAGGAAGGGAGGCGCGCCACCCTATAAAGGGGGACCTGGGGGATCTGGGCTGTGCGGGGGCTGGGAGGGTGGTGTAGGGGGAGGGCTTGAGGGGGTTGTTGAGAAAAGAGAGCTTGGGGGGTCGGGAGGCTGGGGGCGGGGGGTGAGAGGGGAAGGCTTTGGGGGAGTGTAGGAGAAGGGGAGGCTTGGTGGGTGTGTGAGGAAGGAGTGTTTGGAGGAATGGGGGGAATGGGGGCCTTGTGGGGCATAACAGAGAGGAGGGCTTGGGGGATGTTGGGGGAAAGGGAGTGCTGAGGGGGTTGAGGAAGAAGAGAGAGGGCTTAGGAAAGTGGGGGAGAATGGAGAGCTCAGGCGGGTGGGGGGTACTGGAGAGTTTGGTGGGGGTGGAGGAGAATGGATGGCTTGGGGGTGGGGGAGATGGGAGATCCTGGTGAGAGGGGGGAGGGTACCCAAGGTGGGCACCTTGGGCACCAGGGGTTGGGGCAGGTAGGGCATCTATTGGGTGGAGGATGGGGGAGGTGCTTTTCTTACACTGTCTGTTGAGCTGCTTGTGGAGGGTTCCTGTTACGGCCCTACTGGGACGCAACCGGGTTCTTCTCCGATGGTAGTAGAGTTTGGGAATCAGGCCCCAAGTTAGTAGAAGTTTTCAAGGGGTGTGTTCCGTAACGCAAGTAAAATTAAAGGGGGAGGGATACAAATATTCCAGTTTTCTGATATATTTTCAACCACCATATATAAATAAATAACAGTTGCACGCGGGAATTATTTCTACACAAAAATATATTCAGTTCCGTCTTCCTCCAAAGACACTGGATACTCGGCGATGCTCGCTCTGGGTAGCCCTGGTTCCTTCCGTGGCCCACGATGAATCCACGATGACTATCACGAATCTACCCAGGCCACAGGCCAGCCAAACCACAGTCCCACTGGGCGCTCTGTCGTGATGGCCTTCAACCACAATCCAGCCTGTGGCTAGCTGGTACCGATCAGTCTCGCTGTTTAGGCCACTCCATGACCGATTCTAGGGTTGCGAGCCCTAGGCAGGAGCCTCATGTGACTCACTAGTCACTCTCCTCATACAGCACTCCAGTGGGTGGTCTCCTCCACCAGCCAACCACAGATAAGGCGATTCCCAACACTGCCACTCCTCAGGCAGGCTATTATACTCTCAACAGAGTTCGTCCGGGGGTGGCTCACAGCTTCTTCAAAGCAGACTGGTGAAGAGACCTTGGCTGCCTTGGGTAGACTGATCCATCGTCCAACACAGCAGTCCCAGGTTAACTCTGAAACCAGACACGTCATCAGTACTGGGGACACTACCTGGGACCACAAGGAAACATCACTTACTAGCTTACAGAAACGTCCACCTCTTCACTCCATAGATGGCGTTGCTGTCTAAGCGCCACCTCACCAGAGGTCAGCAGCGGCTACTCCACGAGCCAATTAAGACGGGAATCCAGCACGTATTGCCGGCGTCTCTCGTCATCACTAGATGGCGTCGTCCATTTGGAGGGGGTTTCGGGAGCGGACTCACAGATGGCGTTGTCTTCACTGCTCCGTGCTCCGACGATGGACTCGGGTTCGCAACAGTTCCCTGCTCCCCTCTGGGATTGTAGGGATCGGGGTTGTGGCTCCCAGATTCCTTTCTCTCTCCCTGCACTCCCTCCTCGCGGCTGCTGCCCTCCTTCTCTCGTCCCATGTCACAACCCTCTATAGGAATACTTTTTTGAACTTCTGTACATTTGCTAGTCCGCTCTTCCCTGCTAACAAGTCCTCTTTTGGTCTCTCGCTTGTGAATACCACCTCTATCAGTCGGTCTCTGTCCTTGTTGTACCGTCCGATCCTGAAAACCTTCTCAATATTTTGGTCAGCCCTCTCCATCTTTACCTCATTAAGGATCTCATTAACTTCATTTTTGTGCTGGTCTCTACTTGCCACTGGACTGGTCCCTGTTTGCTCATTACCCGCCAAACACACACTGAAACTATGACGTTGGTACAACGTTCGAACAACTTTTAACACCTAACTAGTTATAACAACCAATATAGCAAGTTGTAACAACGTTCTAATACGTCAAAAACATGTTAAGCTAAGATGTAACAACTTATTACAAGTTGTAACAAGCACAAAATAGAGACAGTTACGGTTTGTGTTTCCAGGGGAATGCCTACTTTTACTACTGCTCTTTTCAGCTCTATCAGCCGGCTAGTACCTCTAGCTGCTTCCTAAGAAGGCACTTCCATGGCAACTTCCTTAACTGCAGATCTAGCTTTAGGGCTCTTTTTAAGCAATTCTGCAAAAAGAGGGTTGTGTTGTAGAAGTCCCCTCAACAGTAGTATTCCCATCTCCCTGAGGTACGGTTTGTCTGGTATTGTGGAGGAGACTCCTTCAGGCTTCTTATCTCCTCCTTTGCTGCCCTTAGTTCTTCCTGCAGGTTGGTTACTGTCTCCATCATTACCCTCAGTCCTTCACTGAATTCATCCCACATTTGCTGGAATATTCCTTTAATCCAGGCTTCCTGTTCCACCCCATCCTCTGAGTTTGTCCCACCCATGTCTGTCTCCCTGCGGTTGCTTCCCCGAGTTAGTCTCTTAGCCATGTTTTCTCCGTATGAGAGAGATAGAGGGAGGAGAGAGAGAGAGAGAGGGAGAGAGGGGGAGAGAGATGAGAGAAGGGTGGAGAGAGAGAGAGAGAGAGAGAGAGAGAGAGAGAGAGAGAGAGAGAGAGAGAGAGAGAGAGAGAGAGAGAGAGAGAGAGAGAGAAAGAGGGAAATGGAAAGGGGAAGGGGAGAGAGAGTGAGTAAAAGAGAATGGAAAGAGAGGGGGAGAGAAGGAGGGAAGGAAGAGAGAGAGGGGGATAGAAGAGAGAGGGAAGTGTCCTGTTTGTGACTGTGTGTGTGTGCGCGCGCGTGTACTCACCTATTTGTGCTTGCAGGATCGAGCATTGACTCTTGGATCCCGCCTTTCTAGCTATCGGTTGTTTACAGCAATGACTCCTGTCCCATTTCCCTATCATACCTAGTTTTAAAAGTATGAATAGTATTTGCTTCCACAACCTGTTCCCCAAGTGCATTCCATTTTTCCACTACTCTCACGCTAAAAGAAAACTTCCTAACATCTCTGTGACTCATCTGAGTTTCCAGTTTCCACCCATGTCCCCTCGTTCTGTTATTATTACGTGTGAACATTTCATCTATTTCCACTTTGTCAATTCCCCTGAGTATTTTATATGATCCCTATTGTGTGCGCATGAGTGCGTGTGTGCACATGAATGCGTGTGCGCGAGTGCGTGTGTGCGAATGCACTCACCTAGTTGTACTCACCTAGTACAACTGGGGTTGAGCTCTGGCTCTTTGGTCCCGCCTCTCAACCGTCAATCAACAGGTGTACAGGTTCCCGAGCCTATTGAGCTCTATCATATCTACACTTGAAACTGTGTATGGAGTCAGCCTCCACCACATTACTTCCTAATGCATTCCATTTGTCAACCACTCTGACACTAAAAAAGTTCTTTCTGATATCACACACAGAGATCACACTAACGTGATGCATCAAATGAACAAATCCACAAGGGCAGTGACGAGGATTCGAACCTGCGTCTGGGAGCATCCCAGACACTGCCTTAATCGACTGAGCTACGACAGGGTTTCAACCCTTTTACCCTGTCGTAGCTCAGTCGATTAAGGCAGTGTCTGGGATGCTCCCAGACGCAGGTTCGAATCCTCGTCACTGCCCTTGTGGATTTGTTCTTTCTGATATCTCTGTGGCTCATTTGGGCACTCAGTGTCCACCTGTGTCCCCTAGTGCGTGTTCCCCTTGTGCTAAATAGCCTGTCTTTATCAACCCTGTCGATTCCCTTGAGAATCTTGAATGTGGTGATCATGTCCCCCCTAACTCTTCTGTCTTCCAACGAAGTGAGGTTTAATTCCCGTAGTCTCTCCTCGTAGCTCATACCTCTCAGCTCGGGTACTAGTCTGGTGGCAAACCTTTGAACCTTTTCCAGTTTAGTCTTATGCTTGACTAGATATGGACTCCATGCTGGAGCCGCATACTCCAGGATTGGTCTGACATATGTGGTATATAATGTTCTGAAAGATTCCTTACACAAGTTTCTAAAGGCCGTTCTTATGTTAGCCAACCTGGCGTATGCTGCTGATGTTATCCTCTTGATATGAGCTTCTGGGGACAGGTCTGGCGTGATATCAACCCCCAGGTTTTTCTCTCTCCCTGACTCTTGAAGTATCTCATCTCCCAAATGATACCTTGTATCTGGTCTCCTGCTTCCTACCCCTATCTTCATTACATTACATTTGCTTGGGTTAAACTCTAACAGCCATTTGTTCGACCATTCCTGCAGCTTGTCCAGGTCTTCTTGAAGCCTCAAGCTGTCCTCCTCTGTCTTAATCATTCTCATAATTTTGGCATCTTCAGCAAACATTGAGAGGAATGAGTCTATACCCTCTGGGAGATCATTTAGGTATATCAGAAACAGGATAGGTCCAAGCACAGAGCCCTGTGGGACTCCACTGGTGACTTCACGCCATTCTGAGGTCTCACCCCTCACTGTAACTCTCTGCTTCCTATTGCTTAGGTACTCCCTTATCCACTGGAGCGCCCTACCAGTTACTCCTGCCTGTTTCTCCAGCTTATGCATCAACCTTTTATGGGGTACTGTGTCAAAGGCTTTCCGACAGTCCAAAAAAAATGCAGTCCGCCCATCCCTCTCTTTCATGCTTAATCTTTGTCACCTGATCGTAGAATTCTATCAAGCCTGTAAGGCAAGATTTACCCTCCCTGAACCCATGTTGATGGGTTGTCACGAAGTCTCTTCTCTCCGGATGTGTTACTAGGTTTTTTCTCACAATCTTCTCCATCACCTTGCATGGTATACAAGTTAAGGACACTGGCCTGTAGTTCAGTGCCTCTTGTCTGTCACCCTTTTTGTATATTGGTACTACATTAGCAGTCTTCCATATTTCTGGTAGGTCTCCCATTTCCAGTGACCTACTATACACTATGGAGAGTGGCAAGCAAAGTGCTCCTGCACACTCTTTCAATACCCATGGTGAGATTCCGTCCGGCCCAACAGCTTTTCTCACATCCAGCTCCAATAGGTGCTTCTTGACCTCATCTCTTGTAATTTCGAACTTTTCCAAGGTCACCTGGTTTGCTGCCACCTCTCCTAGCACCGTGACTTCTCCCTGTTCTCTTGTAAAGACCTCCTGGAACCTTTCGTAGAGTTCTTCACACACCTCTTTGTCATTCTCTGTGTACCTGTCCTCGCCCACCCTAAGTTTCATCAAATGTTCCTCCTGATGTGACTGTGTAGTAGCTTTGGTTCGGTCTTGGCTTTATTAGCTATATCATTTTCATACCTTTTCTCAGCTGCTCTTCTCACACTAACATACTCGTTCCTGGTTCTCTGGTATCTCTCTCTACTTTCTGGTGTTCTGTTATTACGGAAGTTCCTCCATGCCCTTTTGTTCAGCTCCTTTGCTTTCATACATTCCCTATTAAACCACAGATTCTTCCTTTGCTTCTCTATGTTTTCCTGTCGGGCTGGGACAAACCTGCTTACAGCCTCCTGACATTTTTGGGTGACATAGTCCATCATGTCTTGTACGGACTTGTTTTCGAGTTCTGTGTCCCAATGTATATCCCATAGGAATTTATTCATCTCCTCATAGTTTCCCTTTCGGTACGCCAGCCCTTTGTTCCTAGTTCTTTTTTGGGGGTGATAATTCCTAGCTCAACCAGGTACTCAAAGCTCAATACACTATGATCACTCATTCCCAAGGGGGCTTCCAACTTAACTTCCCTTATATCCGACTCATTTAGGGTAAATATCAGATCAAGCAAGGCTGGTTCATCCCCTCCTCTCATTCTTGTCGGTCCCTTGATGTGTTGAATTAGAACGTTTCTTGTTGCCACATCCAGCAGCTTAGCTCTCCATGTGTCTGGGCCTCCATGTGGGTCTCTGTTCCCCCAATCTATCTTCCCATGGTCGAAGTCTCCCATGATTAGTAGTCTGGATCCATTCCTGCTAGCCACAGAAGCTGCTCTCTCTATTATATTGATGGTGGCCAAGTTGTTTCTATCATATTCCTGTCTGGGTCTTCTGTCATTCGGTGGGGGGTTATATATGACTATGACTATGACTATAATTTTCTGTCCTCCAGTTGCTATTGTGCCTGATATGTAGTCACTGAAACCTTTACAGTTCTGAATTACCATCTCTTCAAAACTCCAACCTTCTCTTAGTAGCAAAGCTACACCACCTCCTCCTCTCCCTTCTCTCTCTTTCCTCACTACATAGTAGCCGTGTGGAAACACTATGTTTGTTATTGTTTTCATTAGCTTTGTTTCTGTGAGTGCTATTATGTCTGGGTTTTCTTCTAGTGCCCATTTTCCGAGTTCACTTGTTTTATTTGTAATCCCAAAGTGTGTGTGTGTGTGTGTGTGTGTGTGTGTGTGTGTGTGTGTGTGTGTGTGTGTGTGTGTGTGTGTACGTGTACGTGTACGTGTTCATACGTGAGGGTGTTGTCTTCAGTTTACCGTGGGGAGGGGTGGGGGAATGTGGAGATCTAGAGGACTTGGCGGCTTATCTGGTGAGGTCAAATTGAGGTTCTAGCCTCCTGCCTACCAATTTCTCTTGTATTATTGAGTGAAATGTCTTAGTGTCTATTTGATATGATATTATATATCATATCAAATACCTTAGAGTTCTATTTGATATATTATATAAACCCTGCACCCTGTTGAAGACTTAAGGGTACTGTTGGAGATGCTATGATGAGGGAGGGGGGGGGGGGGGGGAGAGAAGGTGGGGGGTTGTCCGGTGTAGGGAGTAGTGTTCTTTTGTTCCCACTTGGGTGCCACGAAACGAGAACCCACGTGAGCCGCGAGCCGTATATGGTCTCTTGAGGTTTGTTTACGTTTGTTACTTATATCCAAGACTATTATTATACACTAAGTCTGTACACTGATTGATTTACTGACTTATTGAGAGGCCTTACCATCAATCCACTCCCTCCCCCCCACAGCACAAACATATGGTAAAAGTACTGTTGATCTCGTAGGCCTGCTGGAGTCAACGCTGCTGGCAGGCGTAGATCCCTCCAACTTATTGCTTATATCACCAGTAATCAGCTTCTTGTTCACCTTAACACCAGTATAGCTCTAATGTTACACGTTCTAGACTCACTTCTTCACTATTCTGTTCACTAGTTGTTTTGGTCGTCACTGTCACATCAAGTTGTGTACACTCAGACCAAGCAGTGGCGCCATGTGCTTGTCTTGACACTGATGTCGTACCACTGATCTTGACTAATTTGCACTATCGGACACAATCCATAAAATTTCTAGTTTCTTATCGGTGTGTTGCCCTTTGTATTATCACTAAGCAACGAATTTCCCGTGTATCCCTCTGATGTCTCTAAATATGAAGCTTAATCGGACGAGCATGGCACAACGTGTCCACCCTCCCGTGATCCAGACTCAATGTGGGTGTGGTCGAGTGATTGTGAGAAGAGTTTTAGTGGGGCTGGGTTTCGTCTTTGTTGTAGTAGAAGTATGTGATTTTGGACTTGACTGGCGGATTAAAACAAACCCAACGAGTTCCCAGAAGGTTACTTTGTCTATTTCTTCCTGTGCTCTGCGTGTGAGGGTGTGTATTGAGTATCCTGAGATTAGTTGGGTTACGTCGTCAGCATAGCAAAGGGTCAGAGATGTCCAGTATGTTGGGTCAGGAATGTCGTTTATGTAGAGTATGTACAGAGTCGGTGAGAGAACTGAGCCCTGGGGGACTCCAGCATTTAGGTTGAAGTATCCTGACAGCTTGCTGAGGAACTTAATCTGCATCTTTCTATTTGTTAGTAAGCTGCATAGCTGCTTCTGCATGTTATCAGGTAGTTGGAATAGAGTACAGAGTTTGTATCGTAGGTCATCGTGCCATACTGTGTCGAACGCCTTTTCAATGTCCTTTGCTATGAGGGCCGTCTTGACCCTTTGGTGCTTGTTAATGGAGAGGTAGTGTGTTACTATGTTCAGTGCATCATGTGTGGAGCAGTGTTGTCTGAAGCCAAATTGTTTGTCTGTTACTATGTTTTTGTGTTCTAGGTGATGACTAAGTTTGTTATTTATACGTTTTTCGTATATTTTTCCTAGTGTCTCTAGTTGGCTGATCGATCTGTAGTTCTTGGGGTCTGTCGGGGATTTTGGGAGGGTTTGGGATGAGGATTGCTGTGGCTTCTTTGAATAGGCATGGGAAATATCCTGATGCTAGTGAGGCATTGTAGACGTCTGCGAGGGCAAGGATTAAGGAGTATTTGAGGAGAGCTTGGCCAATGCCGGAGGCTCCTGGGGCTTTTCGTCGGGTGTTTTTGAGCATGAGTTTAACTTCTGCAGGTAGTATTGAAGCTGTGAGGTCATTTTGTAAGTCGTCGAGTGTCGTGAGGTCAATGGTAGGGTAGTGTGTGATGGCCTGATGGTTGTGTCGAATCCATGTTTCTACTGTTAAAGTTGTGAATTGCTGTTGGCTGTGAGGGGAGAGGGAGGGGGGGGGGGTGAAGATGTCCTGCCAGTGTTGTTTAAATATGTCTACTACTTCTGAAGGATCAGAGAAGTTTTGATTATTATGAGTGATGTATGTAAAGACAGAAGAGGAGGGGTTACCCCTGATCCTCTTTATGAAGTTCCAGAATTGTTGTAGAGTTGTTTTTCTGTGTAGTTCAGCTTTTTGTATGAGTTTCTGCCAGTGGTTGGTATGGTCGAGGTCTAGGCTGTTGAGTATGTGGTTTTTGAGTATATATAGTGAGATCTGTGTTTACCTGGCCGTATCTGTAAAGGTTGCAGGAGAATCTATTGTGGTAGCAGGTGAGTAACCTCTTAGTTCTGATGGAGGGAAAGAAGGAGTATCTAGTTTTGTGGGTGGTTTTTGGTATGGTTGCATCAGCCACTTGTATGATGATGTTTGGGATGGTGAGGATTTGGGAGTCTCTGTGGTTGGTTTATCTTAGAAGTTGTATGGTTGTGTGCCGGTATTTAGGTGCTGATTGAAGGCTTCCGCAGTCTGCATTTTGATAGTCATATTGTGGAGTGGCTGGGATGAGTGTGGGGTTGCTGGAGATTGTGAGTGACGTGGGTGTGTGATCTGAGCCGGTGAGGGGTCCGGGGGTAATGTAGTATTGGAGGTGGGTGCCTGCTCTGTTGGTGAGGATGAGATCTGGTCTCCCAGTCCCATTGTGTGTGAAGCTTGTTATGAAGTCTGGGCCAAGGAAAGTTAGGTGTTTACTTTGGTGAAGTTGGTGTAGTTGTTAGCCGTGCATGTTGTGTTGTCGTGGTTGAATTATTTTTTATTTTTTTATTGTTTTTATTTTATAATGTACAAAGAACAAAACAGGCAACATAAGAGGAAATCATACATGAATACACACAGGGTAAACATAAGAAAGGAATAAGACATGAAAACATACCAAACATACAAGAATGACATATACACGACATAAAGCATAAAACAGAAAAACCTTAAACGGGCACAGGATACAGAACGTGACAAAGAAACAGTACAAGAAATAAATAACATAAAACCTAATCACATCTAGAAAACTAAGTACATAAAAACAAAGATAACACACAAACATAACCAACCCTACATCCCATACACAGGAGCATAACAGTACATGAAAACAACAAGAATCTCAAACTACAGACAGAGGCAGAAATACAAGCAATCGAGTCCCCCCAACCCATGAGGCCCCTCCGGTTGCGCACACGAACCCACCGTAGGAGCGGCAGCCGCAACGACAAGGCAACCCACCTGTATATATATATTATCCGTAGTTAATTATTGCACAGAATATTGATAAAATTAGAGAACCACATTCAATTCTCTAACATATTGGTAATAAATATGTTTAGATAGATATTATTTGACGCAATCCTGCCTCTCGATGTCGTGAGAATGTTAGCAATATGCTCAGATAAAGAAATATTAATTTATGTTAGCACTAAAGTTAGTAGAGTTAATAATTACTGTACTTAGTATACTATATTGATGTATTATGATACAATAGTATTGTATCAGTGTTGGAAATTTCCAACATAACTCCGGGGGGGGGGGTGGGGGGGAAAACTCGGGTCGCAGTTCAATGTTGAGTACTGATGTACCTATCCCGAAGTTAATTTAGTGTTAGTATGTTAGTACGTTAGGACACACATAACGGATGTCCTGTAATTGTCAAAGACAGATAACAGCTTGGATGAAGGCTTCGGCACTCATGTCAGAAGTCACTTCTAGATGTACGCCTCGTGTGGTAGCACATGTGAAGAGGCAAATATAAGCTTATACTGGTATCTTATCTGGAAATTGAAATTGAAATAAGTTTATTGAGGTAAAATACACACAAAGGGATGAGGTAGCTCAAGCTATTCTCACCCCATTCAGTACAACGTGTTAATACATACATAGACACACATCACAAATAAACATATTACCAAACATTCTGAGAGATAAACATATACATTTCCTCCTTCACAAGTAGTATGTTATCAGACGTACACACAAATACTTTTATGACCGAGGTATACTGTATAGACAATTTGCAAGAGACATGCAGATAATTCAACAAAATATTAGTCTTGGTGCAAAATTCTTATATCTCTCAAGAATATCATCAACCTTTCCGTTGTGACACATCTTATCTGGAGTGCCAGTGAGAAGCAAGGCTCCTGTGTAATCGACACCAGTGGCCTCAAAGGGACGACTCTCTCCTTAGGGAGTGGTGGAGGTCCTGGGTAAGGACACACTCGAGCGAGCGTCGTATCTTTTGCAGATTACACAGAACTTAATGACTGATTTGACAGTTTGACGACCTTGGGAAAGCCAATATTTCTGTCTCAAGTCGGTGAGAGTGTCTAACACTCCACCATGCAAAGTACCATATTGATGGTGATGTAAAACAAGAAGTTTTGTAATAATGTGGTGACGTGGTAGAAGGATCGGATTCTTTGTATCCAAATCAATTTCTGCATGAAGCAGACGCCCTCCACACCTTAATATATTATGAGTGTTGGCATCATACCAGATACCTAGAGACTTTGTTAATTTATCTGGAAGATTTTCATGTTCACTTCCATACGTCTCTTGTTGTGCACGTTTGATCCAGTAGAGTATAGGATTGGGAAACTTATGCCCGATTCCTATCTTAGCAAGAAAGTTAAACACATGTGCTGTCACTCTTAATAACTTACTCAAGTTAGAATAATTGTGAGGATTAATAGCTGAGATTCGATGAGGTTCTGGGTCTTTCATGGGAGTAGTGATACTGGTCACTATGACTTGTGGTTTTTGTTTGGGCCACTGACCACTAACAAGCCATGAAGGTC
The DNA here is from genome assembly GCF_040958095.1 of Procambarus clarkii. NCBI lineage: Eukaryota > Metazoa > Arthropoda > Malacostraca > Decapoda > Cambaridae > Procambarus > Procambarus clarkii. The sequence goes on from NW_027189131.1 coordinate 5,077,978, forward strand.
CATTAAACCACATCGAAGACTTGATTAACTGTTTTAATGTTAAGCCTCTTGATAGGTAATCCGCAGGATTGTCCTTGCTGGGGACATGTCTGAATTTATAACCAGCAGATAATTCATGAATTTCCCTAACACGATTACTAACGTAGGGAGTTTTATAGTTATTATTTTTTACCAATTGTAAGACTGCCTCATTAAGAACATAAGAACAAAGGTAACTGCAGAAGGCCTATTGGCCCATACGAGGCAGCTCCTATTTATAACCACCCAATCCCACTAATTTACATGTCCAACCCACGCTTGAAACAATCGAGGGACCCCCCACCTCCACCACGTTATTCGGTAATTGGTTTTACAAATCAACAACCCTGTTACCGAACCCGTATTTACCCTAGTCCTTCCTAAATCTAAACTTATCCAATTTATATCCATTGCTTCCTGTTCTTTCTTGTGTTGATACTTTTAATACCCTATTAATATCCCATTTGTGGAACCATCACCGCACAACGCGGTGGAGGTTGGCCCCCCCCCCCTCCGACTGCCCCACGCGCGGGCTGGACATGCACATGCACGGGACTGGGTGGACACAGACAGGAGCCGCCCCGCATGGGCCAACAGGCCCCCTGCAGCCACCCTTGTTCGTATGTTCTTATGTTTCAATATTATGTCCATTCATCCACTTGTAAACCTCTATCGTGTCACCCCTAACTCTTTGCCTTTTCAGTGAATGCAATTTAAGCTTTGTTAATCTTTCTTCATATGAATGATTTCTAATGTGGTGAATTAACTTGTCTGATCACACTACGATTTCACCAAAGTGAATATTATTGAGTGTCTTGGTCAGGCAATGAGCCAACCGTACTCCCAACAGCAATGCAGTTAACTCCATTTGAGGTAAAGATCTCTTCTTGATTGGAGCAACTCTTGCTTTAGATGTGAGTAAAAATGATTGTACATTATTGACTAAGTAGGCTGCAGCACCATACGCTTTGCCAGAGGCATCCCAAAAGACGTGCAAATTTGTGGGCAAGTTTTGTCCTGAACCATTAGGAGGAAATTTCAAAACATGTGATTGATTGAAATCCGTTGCGAGTATCTGCCATTTATCTTGCAACTCAATTGGCAACGGATCATCCCATCCCATATGTTTCTGCCAGCATTTCTGCATGAGGAGTTTGCCCCTTATTAAAATAGGGCTAAGTAAACCCAAAGGGTCAAATGGTCGACTGACATACGAGAGTAATTTTATCATGGAAAGGGTTGAATTATTGGTTTGTACTGACTTGACATTTATCTCGTCAGTAACTGTGTTCCATTCCACGCCCAGAACTTTTAATTGATTAGGCACCCAATAACCCGGAAATTCTTTCTCGATTATCTGGTTTAATGATTTGTTGTTTGAGGCCCATGATTGTAGTGGCATATTGGCTCCTAACAACTCACGGTTAGCCTCATGGTAGATTTCTACCAATTTGGATTTGTCATAAGTAGTTCCCTGGAAATTATCGACATACAAGTTGTCACTAATCTCTGCTTTGTAAGGGCTATCTGACTTCTTCAAATGTGTATCTAATGTTGCTTGAAGTAGAAACGGTGGAGAAGTCGCACCGAATAGCACAGAGGCAAACTGGTAGGTTACGACATCACTGTCAGGATCCAGTGGGTCCTTGATCCAGAGAAATTTGGTGTAATTACGATCCTCCTCTTGTAAGCCTACTCTAAGGAAAGCTTTACTGATATCAGCAGTATAAGCGAAAATACCAGTGCGTAATCGTAACAATACGTCATGTAGCCTTTGTGTTAGGCTAGGTCCCGTTTGGAGACATTCATTCAAGGACAGGCTGTTTGCCTTCACTTTGGCACTACAGTTGAAGACAATACGTATTGGTGTTGTCAATGAATCTTTCACCACAGCGTGATGCGGTAAATAGTGACCTGTTGTTCGGTCATCATTATCAACAACTTCGATAAATTTACTGTTGAGTTGTTGTTGAATTAATTGATGATTCATGTTCAATTTATCTGGCTGTTTCTTCAGCCGTATTAATTGAGACTGTAATTGAGAGGCTGCCATGTAATAATTAACTGGAAGTTGTGGATGATTCAACTTCCATGGTAGTCTCACCCAGTATTGTTTATCTTTATAGACAACTGTATCCAGATATTGCTGGTAAGTCCACATATCATCAGGGCTTGGTTGTTCAGGGATAATACCTAAAGTGTCTAAATCCCACAGACGATGTACAGGTGGATCAGACTCATTATCTTCAGATATTGCTCTGAAATGTAGGGGGTGACTGTTCCAAGCCTAGTCACGCCACTATTGAATTGTTAGTTTGTTTGTTGGTTGACACAGTTTTTTGTTGGAAAAGTACCGGTCCAGTAAGCAATTTGGCTCCAGCAGATGACAACAAATTCATTCAGTGTTGTCTGGTGCATCCTGTTATAAATTTATAATAATAGTCAGCGCCTATAAGGATACCAACATCTGTGAGGCAGAATTTATTTTGTGATCTGCTAGCCTCATGCGGTCACGTTTAAGATATCTCGCAGTGCGAGCTAGTCCTGTGACCTGCAGGTCTGAAGGAAGTTTATCTACTACTACTGCTTGTATTGGACTAGTGGAAGATCCAAGTCTCACTAACACCGTGACTACTTGGTATTCATGAGACCCACTATTAGTCAAGAACCCAGAGATATTCAGTCTCACTTTTGGCAGGTTTTAATTTCAACTGCTCGACTAATTGTTGTGTAATGAAAGTTTTCTGTGATCCTTGATCAAAGAGATCTCTAGTGTTAACTCTAGATTTCCTGTTAATTAGTTTGAGTTGAGCTGTAGGCAGAGTGGTATTGCTGCCTGACTCAGTAGCAAGTACATTTATTTCTTGATGTACCTTGCAATATTGTACTGTGGTAGAATTCATAGATTCCTCCCTAGGTGTCACAGATTGTAAAGAAGGTTTTCTACATAAGGCATAATGATGTACACCTTTGTTGCATTTACTGCACAACCGTAGATGTACTACACATTTACTGGGATCATGAGAACTCATGCACTTAATGCATCTGTGTAATTCTTGTAGCCGTTTAATCCTGGTATTAAAGTTAGGATAAACATTGCATTTGTAGGTGGCATGTTCTTGTTCACAGAACAGACACTTTCTCTGGCTGAGTTCGTCTTCTTAGTAGACACATCAGTTGTAACATCAGAGGGAGATACTGAATATATACCTACGCTACCACTCCTTTTCCCAGTGGATGGAGCAGTCCTAGGATTTGAATTTATTGGATTTATTCAAAGTCGATTTGGGTTTGACTGAGTTGTCAAGGTTAGGTTGTTTAGATTTAGGTTTAATCTTATCATGAGTCTTCAACCTGTTGACCGTTATTCTTAGTCCCTCGAATATTTGCTCGAGAGTGAGAAACTCGGATTTATAGTGTGAGCAGATTTCTGCTAAAATATTTTGAGGTAATTTCCTCTGTAAAAGTAACTTAATTAACCATTCTGAGGCTGGTACATCAACTTTAGTACCTAAGGCCTTCACTAGAGACTCTACTTCTAGCCTGAAGCTTTGAAGTGAGTCTGGTCAGTTACTTGGGGCATTCAGATCCAGCAACTGGTAATAAAGGTTGGCTATACTCAACTTTTTGTTGCAATAGTTCAACTTTAGCAGTTTTATAGCTTCCTCATAATTACTCTCAGTGAGAGCTAGGTTATTTATGACCTTTCTAGCCTCCCCTCTGAGAAGACTAATTAGGTAAGAGAATTTAGAAACTCTGTCAAGAGAAGATTTCTTATGTATATGAACTTCAAATGGAGTCCAAAATGTGTCCCAATTTTCTTCATCCAGCCCTGCAAATGTAGGTAAGTCTAAAGTAGGTAGACGAACCTCAGGTAATTGATTACTGGATTGAGACAGTATTATTTGCATTAGATTTAGATTGTGTTACTATATTGGATAGTACATCAAGTTTATCTTGAGTCTCATCTTCATACTGAGAAATATCTGCTAGAATTTGATCTATTTCATCACGATCAGTTTCAGTTGCATTCAGTAGGTTGAGATAAGACCGGCTTGTAGATCTGACTTGATCAAATTTGAGATCTGCTACTCTCAATGATGTTTCTAGTTGATAGTAATCAATGGGAGTTGCTTTAGACAAAGTATCAGACTTATTAATTAGTCTGGTTAAATGACCTTTAAGGCCAATATAGGTTCTCCTTAATTGTTCAGGAGTAGCCATGGTTTCTTTAAGTCCAAGTTTCATAGGACTTGAATAAGTATTGCTAATGAAGCTTGGGTACTTGCTCATTAGTTGACATGTAAATTGAATATCTTCTTGAGGAAGCCTCATATAGTGAATATAGCCTAAATTAATCTGGCTAAATTACACTCTGCCTCACTCGAGGTTAAATGTACCTACCTAAAAATAAGTAGCAAAGGATTTTGAGCAGTGCTTGAACTTCACCATTAACTTTCTTCCGGCTAGCTCTTCTTTATCACCATTAGATGTAATAGTGATCATTCAGCAGCACTCAAAATTCATACACACAAATAATTAATACACAAAATAATAAATATGGATATACTCTAATCAGAGTTACTATAAAGTTTGAATCCCACCCTTGGTAGGGTCAGCACAAGAATGAATAGTGTATGTAGTACTGACTAGTCCAAGGCTAGTTGAAAGAATTTCTACCTAAGAAACTACATAATTATTATTCTGCATTTGTGCAAAACTCAGCACAATCACAGCCTAAATTCCTACCTAATAAAGGTAGGCATAAATTAATTTACGGTGCAATAATGTGAATATATAGTTGTGCTCTGTTTTGGGTTTTTTAGATTTTATAGTTTATATAAATGTGCACTTGCACACACAGGTGAAAATACAAATATGTACAATTAATTTTGGCTTGCCAGCCACAGCCTTTTATGGTGGTTGATTGTGTTGATCAACTTGTCAACTACATGTGACCTAGACTCACCTGACAGGTGTACACCATCTCTTGCCAGGTTTTGCCTGTATGGTCTGGCTGTAAATTGAATGTAAGTGGCATCCAATCGTACTCTCTTCCTCAGCCTAAAGTTTATATATTTGGCAGCTCTTTGGTAATATTCTGGACTCACTCCCCAACGATTATTATTGCTCAGTTGGCGAGGTTCCACCAATGTGAACACTACTGAACTGCTAACAAGTTTAAATGAAGAAATTATTGTTTTAAGGTGATTAATTACCTCAGCTGAGTGTCGAGTAGGATGGATGTTATTACCACCTAAATAAATAATAGTTAGATGGTGAGGCCACTCTAACGCAGGTGTTAATGTGGAATTATCATAGAAGTTATGAGCTGTTGCTCCTGGTGACCTGAAGATTCTCACCTCAGTGTGAGGTATAGGTCTGAGTGTTGTGGGCAATTGACTGTGTCCCACGAGTGCTACTTTATACATGAGGTATAAGCAGCAAATAAATTGGTGTGAATTAGGTTAACCTATGTGGTACACTGCCGGTAGCCACAATTAATAAAATTTGGTTAGCCTAGATTACTACACACGGTAATTAGTTATGATTATGGTATTAATTGTAATATATCCGGTTCGATAAGGACCGTATTTTTGTGTTGGGAAGAAAGCTTACTCTCTATTAATTGATTGATATTTAATTAATAGATTAATTTAAATTAATCAAAGGACCACCCTATTTTGACTGAAAAGGGAAAAAGATAAAGGAATGATAAGGACTGAAATACCAGTGCCTATGGATAAGGAAACTATTAAAGGTTATTCTTTAAACTTCAATGGGTTATATAATATATTAATGTTCGAGAATAAACTTTCCGTCCTTCACAAAATGGGGGGTTAATACCAGAAGTGAATTACTCCCAGTACGCTTCATCGAGGCTGGTTCTTCCTCGAATAAAATTAGTAATTCCTACTAAATGATATGCAAATAAACATTAAATAAATTGGTTAGTGGCAAGAAGATTATATGATGGTTAAACAAGAAATCATTCTCATTTGACTTTAATGAGGCTATCAAATTACGCTAGATATCTCGAATCATATAAACAAAATATTAATTGACTGATAATGAATTATTAATTTCACTTAATGAAAGAAAATAATTGAAAAAGGATTCAGCTGCTTAGCTGTAATAGTGAACGGAGAGGTAGAGGTGTGATGGCGTCGTCTGCGACTTGCTGAAATTTCAACTAAATGTATCAATTGTTTACACCTAATATCCTGTGTGATCACTATTCAATAAAAGGTATAAAATTAATTCCTTGTAGATGTACTTGTTGTTTGGGGAGGTCACGTGGCGTAACGATGGACAGTGCACAGTAAAAATATATACAGAGATCTCATGATATAAATAATACTAGGGCACTTAACCTGCTGGTTGTCCACCGAAGCAATCCTAGATTGCTACTGGAGCATTTGCACGCTCCTAGGCAGATTAACTGCAAGGGCCTAACGTAGAATTGATGGAAATTCGACTCTCCCGGGACGCACGATGTGATTGTTGGCGTCGCTGGCTCGTGTGCTAGAGCAGGAATAATGGTGTCTCCACGCCTCTCCCTCTCAACACTCCTCACGCATTCACAATAGAATTTAATAGTCATGGATAATTCTTTTCCATGTAATTACTGATGTAATGCATTAATGAGAACAGGGTTGCAATTGTAGGGAATTAAATAATATCATATTCTCGTTAAATGGTGTTAAACGAGAAGTGAAGAGAATTTTTATTTCCTCCATAGCATTCGTGTGTAACAGATAAAACTGTTACTTGGTGATAATATCAGGTAATAACTCAGTTATTGGATCATAAGGAGTTATATTATCCGTAGTTAATTATTGCATGGAATATTGATAAAATTAGTGAACCACATTCAATTCTCTAACATATTGGTAATAAATATGTTTAGATAGATATTATCTGACGCAATTCTGCCTCTCGATGTCGTTAGAATGTTAGCAATATGCTCAGATAAAGAAATATTAATTTATGTTAGCACTACAGTTAGTAGAGTTAATAATTACTGTACTTAGTATACTATAGTGATGTATTATGATACAATAGTAATGTATCAGTGTTGGAAATTTCCAACAAACAGATACAGCCGAATCAGGAAATGGTTACGACCGGTCAGAACAGCGCTTCACAAAAGCCAGGTAAACAGACGTCTTGGCAAACTTCACCGCCACTCGTCTAGCAGACATCTTTTCCTGTTCCAGAAGATCGGGACGAACACACGCAAAACATCCAACAACGCAACTTACACCACAGGCCAATCCACAGGTATACTGAAGTCGAGCCCCAGAGTATCGACTCGCGAATCAGGCCTCCACTAAACGCCATACCGCCAGCCGCCCACCAGCCAGCCGGCGCACTCCACCGTCAACAGCGAACCACCACCTCGCAGCATCAGGCAACAACTGGGGAGCAGAATCACGACAACCACCCCCTCCTGTGGCCGAGCGGCAAATCTGGGTGAATGTAAGTTTTTTTTTTTTTTTTTTTTTTTTTATTTATTTTTACATGCAAGCATGCTTATAAGTACAATAAAATTAAACAATAACATAGAACAGACCAAAATAACAAAGCACAAACGTGCAAAAACATAAAGGAACAAATGTACTAAACACAAAAACGCCGACCGGAAGGGCCGACCACAAAACAATACTAATTACAAACAAATCACAACAAGCAAGTTAAAACACAGTGGAATACAATGCAGAAATAACACACCAAAATATGAAATATTCAGAACAAGGCTATCAGCACCTCAAACCCACATGGAGAGGCGCCAACACAAGACGAAAATAATTATAATAACAATAACAATAAAAATAATAACAATAATAACAATAACAATAATAATAATAAATATAACAACTAGAAAGGAACAAATATACAACAAACAAAGAAAAGCACAATGGCAAAACTCGACAAAAAGCATAAACCCAGACCGGGTCACGCCAACAGCCTGAAGGGCACTCAACACGACACAAACAAGCAGCAACATAAAAAAAACATAGAACCACAAAGCACAACATAAGAACACGACATCCACAACCAGACACCCACCAATCAAACCCCGGACCGCACAGGAACCGGACACACACACAAGCCACACAAACCGGAGCACGCAGGAACCGAGAAACAAACCTGCCCCACCCCACACACACACACACCCGACCCGCACCCCACAACCATGCACCACAATACACAAAGGAATCATGAGCGAGGAATACTTATCTCAGAGACAGGAAGATATTTATCGGGGAACGAATCCCAAGGATACCGTCGCTTATAGGCCTCCCAAATCAAATACTCCAAGTCGGTGGGGGGCGATCCCCCTGCCGCCGTGGGCCCAGCATAAACTCGGGAACCTCCAGATCAGGTGGAAACGGCCACTCCTGAAGGTCACCGACGCAAGTCGCATAACGAGGCTGGGGAGCGCAAGCCACGTCCTTCGAGGTAGCAGATAACACCAATGAAGCGTACGAGGGCTGTCGGGACGGCCGCGTCGCCGTACGCACAGGAGCGGGGGACAAGCAACGAGATGGTAACGTCCCAACCGAGACCGCAGGAGACACTGAAGAGATGGCCAGAGACAGAAGAGGCGTCGAGACCGCAGTCGATGAAACGGGGACCGAGGAAGGGGTTACAGAACCCCCAGAGCGAGCAGTCTTTTTCAACACCATCACCAGGCCACCCCGCTCACCACGAACCTCAGCAGGGGGAACCACCCCCCACGAAGAACCGGAGCCATCCGAGGCAGGTGACGCACCTGAAGCAGGAACCGCAGACACCAAATCTGAAGTGGAGGCCGAAACACCGTCACTGGCACCCTCAGGCAAATGCACCTCCGCCACCACCATAGTCTGCAACGCAACCGGAGCCACCCCTCCGTCGCCGGCAGATTCACAAGCGTTGAAATCGCCAACGTCAGCCCAAGCTGAAGACGAAAGTCGGGAACGCTTAGGCTCTGGCCGCACATCATCAGACCCGGAGGCCGACTCAGAGACACGCACAGCACAAGCTGGGCGAACCGACGCACGTCGCAGAACGGCAGCATCCTCAACCACATGGGGCACCAGGCCAGGCACAGGAGGAAGCGCCGGATCCACCCCATCACCCAGCAAAGCCGGAACAGCTGGCAAGGGTGCAGGGACAGGGTCAGACGCAGCAGAGGACGAACTGGAAGACGGGGGACTCGAGCAGCAGGCAGTCTGAAGAACCCCAGGGACACTAGTCAGAGCAGGACGATCACCCTGCGACGCCACAACCTCTTGAGGAGAGGCGACAACAACAGGGGGCGCACCAGGCGGCGCAACAGGCGATACACGGGGCACATCCGCGGCTGAAGAGACGTCCACATCCACTGAATCTCCTCCACAGGAAGCGGTGGAAAATCCTCCTCACTGAAGAGGTTCACGGGTGCAACGGCAGGTGTAGAACAGTCGGCAGCCTGATGGCCCAAGAGGCCACAACGATAACACGCCCGCGGCTGGCGGGCGTAAAACACCCGAACGTTGTAGCCCATAAGCCGCACAGAGGACGGAATATCTTCCCGGAGCCTCATGCCCAGGGTGCGAATGTTGGAATGAATGAATCCTCACACCCTTAAGTGGACTGGAAGACACCACGTTCACCCGCACACTAACCACTGCGCCATACCGGCCGAAGTACCGCCGTAGCAGACTCTCTGGAAACTCCAACGGAGCCCCATGCACACTGACGTACGTGAGGGCACCACTCCGATCAGACAGCGACACAGTGCCCGCACCATCCGGCAGGGGCAATGTCCGCCCCTCGTAACGACGGAGAAAGTCGCGATATGCCAATTCCTCGGTAAACTTTAATATCGCTCGACGAGCTGTCACCAGCTCGACCCCATAAATGTTTATCAAAGGGACATGAAGCACCTCACACACCAGCGCTATCTCTGGGTACCCAGCCCGGCCGGAAAATTCGAGGCCCACAGACTGAGCCCGTAGTACAGGGGGAGGGGGACCCCCATCGTTAACTCCACGTCAGCACAGGCAGGCAGAGACACACCCGCCCTCAACTGGCCTAATTGGTAAACACCACCAACAGCCGGAGCGCCGATTCACCACGTCCTTCCCCTACCGAAGCTAGGGCTAGACTCCAGGTGAATGTAAGTGCTGCCAATGATCATCTGTCCATGTGTGTGATCGCGGATTGCTAGGAAGTGTTTGTGCTGCCAGGTGGTGGTGAGGAGGTCATGTTTGAATGTGCTCTTAACCAGAATGCAAACCCCTTTATGTGCTTCGTAGGGGGATTGGTATATTGTGTAGCTGTTATGTCTAATTTTGTGAGAGTTTGTCACATATGTACTGTTCAGTAACAGCACATTCGGTCTTTCGGTCTCCACAAAGTTAGCAATTAGGTGCCTGATACTGTAGTAGGCTCTAACATTGAATTGTGTGATTTTCATTGTTTACTGACTGGGTGAGGGAGTGTTTGTGGCAATTAATTAAATTGGAGAGGTACTCCTTTGTGCATTGGGTTGTGTGGTGGATAGTTCTGACAATGATCGTGTCAGGTGAGTAAAGTGAGTGTGTATATTGACCTTTATCTACAAATTCATGAGTGTGTATATTGACCTTTATCTACAAATTCATTCTCTCGCCTTGGTTATCCTTTGCATTTCATCAACTGTGCTCACTCTCAAGCTAAACGAAATTTCTTTCATCCTAAACCTGCTTCCAACACTAGTAGCACTGTACTATGCATTCCCTTCATATCTGAACTCAAAACTTTTTCCAATACCTTTCGTCCTCTTGACATTAAACTCGCCTTTCGACAAACTAACACACTTCGTAGCAATCTAGTTCACACTGCTTCTAATGCTGCTGGTGTCTACTCTATTTCCTGTTCATCTTGTCCTCTCCAATACTTTGGCGAAACTGGCCGTACACTGAATGACAGACTTAAAGAACACAAGAGAAGTGTTATGTCTGCAGACACTAACAATGCTCTCTTCTGCCATGTGAGGGATTCTAATCATCCCATTGATTGGTCTTCCTCCAAAATAATCTTTCCTGCCTCTACTCTACACAGACGCCGTCTTGTAGAATCGGCTCTTATTAACAATGTACCCAACATGAACTTGAGTCCTGGCTTTGTTGCTGTGGACTCTTCCCTTTCACAGTATATACTCAAATGCTCTAATCTTTCTAACAAACGTGACTTAACATAAGCTTTCCCCCTTCCATTTCTTTCTTTCTCTTTCCCTTTCTTTCTCTCTTCTCCCTTTTTCTGTTCATTGTCTTCTACGCTCCCTTGCTATCCTCTTCTTATTCCTATTACTATCTCCTTCGGTGGTTATAATAGGAGCTGCCTCGTATGGGCCAATAGGCCTGCTGCAGTTCGCATTACTACTATCCCCTACACCTGACTTTCCTCCTCAGCTCTCTCTTGCCTATTTAATGCCTGTCCCTACCTGTCCTCATCACAATCGACTTGAGAATGGTCCAGGACGGACCGAAACGTCGTCGTCCCTTCAATTTCTAGTGTGTGGTCTGGTCAACATACTTCAGCCACGTTATTGTGACTCATCGCCTGCGAGTGTGTATACTCGACCTGTCCTCTTAAAAATAACGTCGCTTTTGGCCGTTTGCCCGTATGGCCGAAAGTGGACATAATTAAAAAATGAAAATAAATTTGAGATTTTTTCAACAACAGTTAGTTAAGGAGCCGGTCGGCTGAGCGGACAGCACGCTGGACTAGTGATCCTGTGGTCCTAGGTTCGATCCCAGGCGCCGGCGAGAAACAATGGGCAGAGTTTCTTTCACCCTATGCTCCTGTTACCTAGCAGTAAAATAGGTACCTGGGTGTTAGTCAGCTGTCACAGGCTGCTTCCTAGGGGTGGAGGCCTGGTCGAGGACCGGGCCGCGGGGACACTAAAGCCCCGAAATCATCTCAATATAACCTCAATATAATATATATAAGGGTTCTCTGATAGGTTAGGTGGACAGGAAATTCTCGTAAAGTTTCAAAACGTTATGAAAAACGTTAATTGAAAGTTTCCTCTCTTAACCTTTCTGAGTAAGCCGGAAGACTAAAACAGAAAACGGGTCAGTACGGTATATCACTTCCGTGAGCCGATTTCATTTCAAATTACGTCCACTTTTGGCAATAGCGCACATATGAGCCAAAAGCGAGTATTTTTAAGAGGACAGGTTAGTATACTTAGCCAATTTTGGTTAGGGGGGTGTGGGGGGGGGGTGGTCTGGGGAGGTCTTTTTCCTTTTGGCTGAGAAGGACGGGTGTTGGGGCTGAGCTAATGGGATCTTTGGCCTTGTACCTGTGTGGTAATGGGGGTGGGATGGGTTGACGAGTTGGGCGTGGGGTGGGTTGACGTGTTGGGCGTGGGATAGGTTGACGTGTGGGCTAAGGTGAAGGAGGGTACATGCGTCTTGGTGCCTGATGTCCTTCTGTGTGCTGGTTCGGTTGTCTTATGTTTGATGAGGTTCTTTTTGCCTGGAGAGTTTTGGTGAGTTTGTTCTTCTAGTCTGGGGAGTGGTAGCTGTCATGGGGGGCGGGGTGTGTGAGAAACAGTTGGAGGCCTGGGGGACAGGGGAGGGTGCTGGGTTGTATACTTGAGGGTGACGGTGGGGGGGGGGGGAGGGAGGAGCTGGGATTGATGCCTGAGGGTGAAGGGGGGTGTGGGTGGGAATGGGATTGATGCTGGGTGTGGTGTCATGCTGGGTGGGATGGTTATGCATGGGAGGTTGTTGTCAAAATCTGTTGAATGTTGGTGATTGTCTTGTACATATCTCCTTGTGCAAGTATCTGGGCTGTGAGAAGGGCAGCAACCATTCTCGGGGTGTCATATGTTGGCAGGTGTGGGAGTGGGTGGTGGGGTGTGTGTGGGGGGGGGCAGTGTGTGGTGGTGTGGGGGGGGGGTCTGAGTGTGGTGGTGTGGGAGATGGTGTCCAATGGTCGTGTGGTTGTGTAGGGGTGGGAAGCCTGGGAAAGGGGAAGGAGGGCTTCCTTCCGTGTGGGTTGAGCATTTAGGGGGAGTGTGTTGGGTAGTGAGTTTTTTTTTTTTTGGGGTGGGGGGAGTTGGGGTGTAGCCTGGGCCTGATAGCGGGGTAGTGTGTTGGGGTCTTTTCCCTCATTGACTTTAGGAGTTGTATCCTGAGTTTGCAGGTGTGGTGGGTGGCAGGGTGGTTTCCACCGCAGTTTGCAGGTGTGGTGGGTGGCAGGGTGGTTTCCACCGCAGTTTGCAGGTGTGGTGGGTGGCAGGGTGGTTTCCACCGCAGTTTGCAGGTGTGGTGGGTGGCAGGGTGGTTTCCACCGCAGTTTGCAGGTGTGGTGGGTGGCAGGGTGGTTTCCACCGCAGTTTGCAGGTGTGGTGGGTGGCAGGGTGGTTTCCACCGCAGTTTGCAGGTGTGGTGGGTGGCCGGGTGGTTTCCACCGCAGTTTGCAGGTGTGGTGGGTGGCCGGGTGGTTTCCACCGCAGTTTGCAGGTGTGGTGGGTGGCCGGGTGGTTTCCACCGCAGTTTGCAGGTGTGGTGGGTGGCCGGGTGGTTTCCACCGCAGTTTGCAGGTGTGGTGGGTGGCCGGGTGGTTTCCACCGCAGTTTGCAGGTGTGGTGGGTGGCCGGGTGGTTTCCACCGCAGTTTGCAGGTGTGGTGGGTGGCCGGGTGGTTTCCACCGCAGTTTGCAGGTGTGGTGGGTGGCCGGGTGGTTTCCACCGCAGTTTGCAGGTGTGGTGGGTGGCCGGGTGGTTTCCACCGCAGTTTGCAGGTGTGGTGGGTGGCCGGGTGGTTTCCACCGCAGTTTGCAGGTGTGGTGGGTGGCCGGGTGGTTTCCACCGCAGTTTGCAGGTGTGGTGGGTGGCCGGGTGGTTTCCACCGCAGTTTGCAGGTGTGGTGGGTGGCCGGGTGGTTTCCACCGCAGTTTGCAGGTGTGGTGGGTGGCCGGGTGGTTTCCACCGCAGTTTGCAGGTGTGGTGGGTGGCCGGGTGGTTTCCACCGCAGTTTGCAGGTGTGGTGGGTGGCCGGATGGTTTCCACCGCAGTTTGCAGGTGTGGTGGGTGGCCGGGTCGTTTCCACCGCAGTTTGCAGGTGTGGTGGGTGGCCGGGTGGTTTCCACCGCAGTTTGCAGGTGTGGTGGGTGGCCGGGTGGTTTCCACCGCAGTTTGCAGGTGTGGTGGGTGGCCGGGTCGTTTCCACCGCAGTTTGCAGGTGTGGTGGGTGGCCGGGTGGTTTCCACCGCAGTTTGCAGGTGTGGTGGGTGGCAGGGTGGTTTCCACCGCAGTTTGCAGGTGTGGTGGGTGGCAGGGTGGTTTCCACCGCAGTTTGCAGGTGTGGTGGGTGGCAGGGTGGTTTCCACCGCAGTTTGCAGGTGTGGTGGGTGGCAGGGTGGTTTCCACCGCAGTTTGCAGGTGTGGTGGGTGGCAGGGTGGTTTCCACCGCAGTTTGCAGGTGTGGTGGGTGGCAGGGTGGTTTCCACCGCAGTTTGCAGGTGTGGTGGGTGGCAGGGTGGTTTCCACCGCAGTTTGCAGGTGTGGTGGGTGGCCGGGTGGTTTCCACCGCAGTTTGCAGGTGTGGTGGGTGGCCGGGTGGTTTCCACCGCAGTTTGCAGGTGTGGTGGGTGGCCGGGTGGTTTCCACCGCAGTTTGCAGGTGTGGTGGGTGGCCGGGTGGTTTCCACCGCAGTTTGCAGGTGTGGTGGGTGGCCGGGTGGTTTCCACCGCAGTTTGCAGGTGTGGTGGGTGGCCGGGTGGTTTCCACCGCAGTTTGCAGGTGTGGTGGGTGGCCGGGTGGTTTCCACCGCAGTTTGCAGGTGTGGTGGGTGGCCGGGTGGTTTCCACCGCAGTTTGCAGGTGTGGTGGGTGGCCGGGTGGTTTCCACCGCAGTTTGCAGGTGTGGTGGGTGGCCGGGTGGTTTCCACCGCAGTTTGCAGGTGTGGTGGGTGGCAGGGTGGTTTCCACCGCAGTTTGCAGGTGTGGTGGGTGGCCGGGTGGTTTCCACCGCAGTTTGCAGGTGTGGTGGGTGGCAGGGTGGTTTCCACCGCAGTTTGCAGGTGTGGTGGGTGGCCGGGTGGTTTCCACCGCAGTTTGCAGGTGTGGTGGGTGGCCGGGTCGTTTCCACCGCAGTTTGCAGGTGTGGTGGGTGGCCGGGTGGTTTCCACCGCAGTTTGCAGGTGTGGTGGGTGGCCGGGTCGTTTCCACCGCAGTTTGCAGGTGTGGTGGGTGGCCGGGTGGTTTCCACCGCAGTTTGCAGGTGTGGTGGGTGGCCGGGTCGTTTCCACCGCAGTTTGCAGGTGTGGTGGGTGGCCGGGTGGTTTCCACCGCAGTTTGCAGGTGTGGTGGGTGGCCGGGTGGTTTCCACCGCAGTTTGCAGGTGTGGTGGGTGGCAGGGTGGTTTCCATCGCAGTGTGCAGGTGTGGTGGGTGGCAGGGTGGTTTCCACCGCAGTTTGCAGGTGTCGTGGGTGGCAGGGTGGTTTCCATCGCAGTTTGCAGGTGTTGTGGGTGGCAGGGTGGTTTCCATCGCAGTGTGCAGGTGTGGCGGGTGGCAGGGTGGTTTCCACCGCAGTGTGCAGGTGTGGCGGGTGGCAGGGTGGTTTCCACCGCAGTTTGCAGGTGTGGCGGGTGGCAGGGTGGTTTCCATCGCAGTGTGCAGGTGTGGCGGGTGGCAGGGTGGTTTCCATCGCAGTTTGCAGGTGTGGCGGGTGGCAGGGTGGTTTCCATCGCAGTGTGCAGGTGTGGCGGGTGGCAGGGTGGTTTCCATCGCAGTTTGCAGGTGTGGCGGGTGGCAGGGTGGTTTCCATCGCAGTTTGCAGGTGTGGCGGGTGGCAGGGTGGTTTCCATCGCAGTTTGCAGGTGTGGCGGGTGGCAGGGTGGTTTCCATCGCAGTTTGCAGGTGTGGCGGGTGGCAGGGTGGTTTCCATCGCAGTTTGCAGGTGTGGCGGGTGGCAGGGTGGTTTCCATCGCAGTTTGCAGGTGTGGCGGGTGGCAGGGTGGTTTCCATCGCAGTTTGCAGGTGTGGTGGGTGGCAGGGTGGTTTCCATCGCAGTTTGCAGGTGTGGTGGGTGGCAGGGTGGTTTCCATCGCAGTTTGCAGGTGTGGCGGGTGGCAGGGTGGTTTCCATCGCAGTTTGCAGGTGTGGCGGGTGGCAGGGTGGTTTCCATCGCAGTTTGCAGGTGTGGTGGGTGGCAGGGTGGTTTCCATCGCAGTTTGCAGGTGTGGTGGGTGGCAGGGTGGTTTCCATCGCAGTTTGCAGGTGTGGTCGGTGGCAGGGTGGTTTCCATCGCAGTGTGCAGGTGTGGTGGGTGGCAGGGTGGTTTCCACCGCAGTTTGCAGGTGTGGTGGGTGGCAGGGTGGTTTCCACTGCAGTTTATACAGGTCCGAGTGCCGTCTGTGGAGGTTTTCCAGAAGTGTCCTCTGTTTCCGCATAAGGAGCAGCCTTGTTCGTTTTCCCTGTAGTGTCTAGTGGTATGGTTGAAGCCATAACACTGGAAGTATTGTGTGGTAGTTTGGTATGAGCTTTTCTTGAGTTTGTAGTGCGAGATGGAGATGTGGTCTAATATAAAGCCCTTAGTGAGGAGGGATTCAGGTTCAGTGAGGGAGGAGCAGCGGAGTCTGAGGATCTTGGTGTTGGGTGGATGGAAGAGGTCTTCTGTGATGATATTGTTGACTTTCCCGATGTTGGTAATGTGTTGTCCGTCTAAGGTTGTTACTGTGGAGAGGCGAGTGTTGGCTACATTGAAGGCAACAGCAGTGCAGTTGATCTTCTGCTCTAAGGTCAGTGCGCGGGCAAGTCCTATTGTCAGTAGTCCTTCTCGGACTTTGGGGGTGAGGCAAGCATAGAGGTCAGATTCAGAGGGTAGAAAGAGCTTTATTCCTTTGTCAATGGGGGTGATGGAGGTGTAAGGAGTCTGGGTGATCATGTCGATTTTATGTCCTATTCCGTCAGGGTCAGGGGGGAGGATCAGAGGCGTTAAGGAGGCGAAGGCAGAGCATTTTAGGTGAGGTAGTGGTCTGGTGGAGGTGGTGGTGGTGGGTTGAGGTAGTGGTCTGGTGGAGGTGGTGGTGGGTTGAGGTAGTGGTCTGGTGGAGGTGGTGGTGGTGGTGGGTTGACTCAGCTGGGTGGCTGTGATCTCCGTGGAGCTGTGAATCTTAGGCTCGTGAGCTGTGGGTTGGAGCTCGGTTGTCAGAGGCGTAAGTCCGGGTTCATAGCAGGCCACATAAGAATGTGGCCCCAGATAGGGTTACCACGATAAGAATGTGGCCCCCAGATAGGGTTACCACGATAAGAATGTGGCCCCAGATAGGGTTACCACGATAAGAATGTGGCCCCAGATAGGGTTACCACGATAAGAATGTGGCCCCAGATAGGGTTACCACGATAAGAATGTGGCCCCATATAGGGCTACCACGATAAGAATGTGGCCCCAGATAGGGTTACCACGATTAGAATGTGGCCCCAGATAGGGTTACCACGATAAGAATGTGGCCCCCAGATAGGGTTACCACGATAAGAATGTGGCCCCCAGATAGGGTTACCACGATAAGAATGTGGCCCCAGATAGGGTTACCACGATAAGAATGTGGCCCCAGATAGGGTTACCACGATAAGAATGTGGCCCCAGATAGGGTTACCACGATAAGAATGTGGCCCCAGATAGGGTTACCACGATAAGAATGTGGCCCCCAGATAGGGTTACCACGATAAGAATGTGGCCCCCAGATAGGGTTACCACGATAAGAATGTGACCCCAGATAGGGTTACCACGATAAGAATGTGGCCCCAGATAGGGTTACCACGATAAGAATGTGGCCCCAGATAGGGTTACCACGATAAGAATGTGGCCCCAGATAGGGTTACCACGATAAGAATGTGGCCCCAGATAGGGTTACCACGATAAGAATGTGGCCCCAGATAGGGCTACCACGATAAGAATGTGGCCCCATATAGGGCTACCACGATAAGAATGTGGCCCCATATAGGGCTACGACGATAAGAATGTGGCCCCAGATAGGGTTACCACGATAAGAATGTGGCCCCCAGATAGGGTTACCACGATAAGAATGTGGCCCCCAGATAGGGTTACCACGATAAGAATGTGGCCCCCAGATAGGGTGACCACGATAAGAATGTGGCCCCAGATAGGGCTACCACGATAAGAATGTGGCCCTAGATAGGGTTACCACGAGAGTATGCTCGTCTGGGCCGACCAAGTGGCGCCTGACCTTGCAAGTTAGCAACAGGTGCTACTAGCTCTCTGTATCTCTGTTGCTGAATCCATGATGCTGATGACTGTAGTGGTTGTGATGCCAGACACTTGTAAACGGTGGTGCCCATGTAGCTGCAAGTGCAGGGGCAGGTGGGTGCAGGAGCGGGGCGCTCAGAGTACCGCCTAGATCTCACTGTGAGCGCGACGTGCTGCTGCTGCTGCCGCCACCGGTGCCAAGATGAATGATGTGACCTTGGCAGCAAGAGCTTTAACTAGAGACTCCACTCGGAGTCTAAAGTCTTGAAGAGCTTCAGGTTTTGGTTCTAGTGTAGGTGTTGCTCTCCGTTTATAGTAGAGGTTAGCTATAGCAATTTCTTTGTTACTATAGTTGACTTCTAACAGCTGTATGGCAGTATCGTAGTCGTCATTACTTTGAATCAAATGATCAATAACTGCCTTTGATTCTCCCTTAAGGGTACTTCGCAAATATAGGAATTTCTTTGTTTTTGTTAATGGAATTTTTAGAGTTCAGAAGTGAATCAAACGTATTCCAGTAACATTCGAAGTTTTCGTCATCTCTGCCCTGAAAGTGAGGTAAATCAATGGCAGGAAGACAGACTTCATTGAATGGTTCAGATGCATTAACTCCACTTGCTGTTAGAGCATTTTGAGAGACCGAGTTTATATTTAATTATTCTAAGAATTGTACTAATTTATCGAGGCGATCTTGGACATCCTCCTCATATTGTTTTGGCATGGAAGGTGTCGAGTTTGTCTGGCTCACCATTTGGTGGCAGGAGGATTTGATGATAATTATTTGTAGCCTTATTAGTTCTATGTAATTTCTCTTTAGCCACCTCTATGTGGCTCTGAAGTACTTTGGGTGTCACATTTGACTGGATCAATTAATCACACTTGTTCAGTTGTCGCGTCACATGTCCTTTGTGACTCACGTATGATCTGAGGTACAACATACTGTCACTAGACATTTCGTCTGTTGTACAGCTTGTTGAGTTTGGTTTGCTTGGCCCCATAATTTCGTAGTGGAAATAATTGGGGTTCCAAGGCCCTAGAGCAGGCAAGCAGGGGATGGAAGACAGGGACGAGGCTGCAGAAATCTTGAGCTAGGGACTGGAGACAAGTCTAAGAGGGAGGGAGGGGGGGGGGGGAGGGGGTGGACCCAACCACCGTGGGTAAGACTTGCAGCTGACGCTGTGGCTTGGCGGCACGGTGGAATTCACCTGGTTGCTCGCTGTTGTGTCAGTACAGACAGGGGCCGGGCTGGCAGCTGGCAGTTGATGGTAGTAGAGGGTTGATGGCAGGTATTGATGGTAGTAGAGGGATGATGGCAGGTATTGATGGTAGTTCATGACGTCAGTGGTCTTCTTTTTCTTGATGATTTCGGCAAACTCTGATCTTTGGTCTTCTTCGTGTCGGTCCTGGCAGTCTGACTTCGTGTTGTCATTGTGGTGCTATCACAGGAGGTTGTTGATGTAGTGTCGTGAAGGAAATTGGCAGCCGAGTAGTGACATTTCCGTGAAAGTGGAGATGGTGTTCCCAACCCACCGAGACGTCCTCATCCGACGAATCGGATGAGTTAAAAGCAGGAGATGTGGATCGTGGAGGTTGAGTTCTTGATGGTTGAGTAAGAGCTGTTGCAGGAGCAGGAGCTGCAGTAGGCTCAGGGACGCTCACAACAATGTCCGAGACCGTGTCAGGAGCTGGACATCATCCAGCAGCCGTTCTGAAGTGCAGTGGTCCCTGAAGGCTTGGTAGTCAGAGGCGCTGGGTGGCTCTGCTGGGTCGAAGATTCCTTGTTCTTACGTTCTTGAATTTGCCTCTCCGGCCAGGGAGCCGGTCGGCCGAGCGGACAGCACGCTGGACTTGTGATCCTGTGGTCCCGGGTTCGATCCCGAGCGCCGGCGAGAAACAATGGGCAGAGTTTCTTTCACCCTATGCCCCTGTTACCTAGCAGTAAAATAGGTACCTGTGTAACACGGGTTTGGGTTTCCCTCTCTACTTTATCTTATCTTCTTTACCCTCTACCCGTATTCTTACTTTTTATTCTCTACCAAGGGACTCCAAAACTTTTACCAAAGCCAACTCCACGCCACGTGGTCCTAAGACGATTGACCGACTTAGGATTCTACACCCAGTATGACGTGACCTAGGCTCTGAGCAAAACCCTAGAGTCGCCTCTACGCTGCCACCACCAGACCAGTAACACAGAGCAATGATCGAGGTCTGGATCGATCACGCTAATTAATCAACCTTGGGGCTTGATCCCCACTAGTAGTTTATAACCTCGGAAACTTGAGTGTGGAATTAATTACACGGGAATGATTCGATGTTAGAATCGGCGCCCAATCCAACTCTGCCTCGTGTGGACCACGTGACCAGGACAAGTATACACATAACCAAATGGAAACAATAAAAATGCAAATTATTAACTTAATTTATTAAAAGAAAACTAAAACAAAAATCTAAATATGTTCACTCCCTGTCACTTTAACACTCCCTACTTGACCTGAGTGGCAAATGAGACTATTTCTATACATAACAATAGCAACTATACCTTGGGCGACCAGCTCTAGATGTTGGGCTGGTCTTGGGGAGAGGTAAGATGTTTGACCTCTTATCCCAGCTGCTCCCGTTTCCACACTGATCTCTCCCTTGTCTGGTCTACCCCAGACAGAGCATTGTATCCTTCCGCCTAGTCAGTCAAAGTTCTACCAAGTTACTAGCAAGGTTTAAGTTATAACAATTAAACTCTGTTGTACTTAATTGATCCAGACTGGTTGAATTATTTTACTGAAGTTAAATTACACAAGCCTCTAACGGCAGAGCTGTTCCCGATCACAAAAATGGTTATTAAAACTTTGAGAAATAGTAGACCTGTCAACCCTGATGACCTATGACCGCCGGTCACTCCGCCTTACAAGTTAGATCTAATTCGTGACGTCACTGATGGTGACTTAAACTCAATAATTAGAATACTCTTGATGTTGTACCCAGTACTATTATACAATACAATTTTAATACAAAATGAATAAAGGCTAATTTCTCTAAATTACTGAATACTATAGGATGATTCATTATACGCAGCTATGAACAAAGCGTCGGTTATTTCCACAGCGAATTCCCCTGGGGTCAGGTCACCATGCGGGCTCAGCTTCCCATTCTCTTTTATCGATAAACCACTCTGGATAATTCTTACAACAGCCTAGTTTGTTACAACCCCCCCCCCCCCCCCCGCACAAGCACTTAGTAAACCTTGTTAATTTGTTAAAAATCACGAGGTTTAGTATCCAAACCCACAATTCAACTCATGCCACAAACAAAAGCTAACCTAACTAATAAAATTTGACAAATAATAGTCCAACATCATAATAAACATGTTCATATTTCATAAATTTCTCAGCTGTCAACTGACAGCAATCTTCCAACATCAAGAAACATACATCCTATCCTTACTGACATAGCTAAATAACATGTCCCTACTCTACCATCAAAAACTAGCTATTAAACTCTCTTGGCTCTTCACTAGCCAAGTTCATGTGTCCTCTAGAGCCGGCCACACCGTGCTCAAACAAACATTAAAGTTGTAACTTCAGACTGAACTTTCAGTCATCCGGGAGCGTACTACGGAACTATCAAGCTCACATCCGTGTACTAACCACTCCCCATCAATGTCAACCTTGACATGCTAAGGAACACACCTAACGTTTATTACATGTATCTAAAAATATAAAAAAAAAATTCCTATACTATATCACAGGTTTCAGCTGACTGTACAGCCAAGTGTTCTCACTCACTAGAAGTGTCAATGTTTATATTGGTCCGCCTCTCCTGTGTTCAAACATTCTGCAAAAATAGCACAACATAATTTTCCATAACCGTTTGTTCTGGGCTGAGACAATTACACAGGGGCTTCGATTTTGATTACTGACCAATTTATAGAGTAAAATTCATATATTATACCAGAATTATTATTTTAAATCTGTTTTTCAACATTTATAAAGTATTGATTCTAAATCTGTTTTTCAACATTTAAACAGTATTGTGATTCTAACTCTGTTTTTCAACATTTAAACAAAAGTGTCCAGATGTTCTTTACACAGATGTTCAGAGCCAACTTTGTTGTTTTGTATCAATTGTCCAAATTGAGTAATCGAGAAAAAAAAATCGATGCTGCTGGATGCTGAATGTAGTCGCTGACGATGACGGTGTCGATCTTGCTTCTTCATGTGTAGACATCAATACCTGGTCCTCTTGTACTCCCATCCGGTACTCCTGAATGACGACAGAGTGTAGTAGAGCTGAGTGCCAAGTGACAGCTGTAGAATACTGTTACTTCGGCCATTGATCTTGCTCTCGACAGTCCACACGCCTTCATATCAATCACAGTTCACACGGCAGTCTTGATGTTAAACTTGATGTCGCAGATGACCACAGCAGAGCAGGACTGGATGTACCAACGGTGTCTCTTAGCAGGAGTGGTGTCGGAAGGTCGTAGAGGCGGGTTGCTTGTTTGCAGAACAGGTGAATCTCGTCTTCCATCATTGCTCACGTCATCTCAGGCGTTTCTTGATGTCACCAGGTTACTAGGCCGTAAACACCAACTGTGTATACCCTCGTACCGCCGACTTTAGGCCAAAGGAGACAATTTTGCGACCTTCTATTGGCGAGTCCCGGTACTCTGTAGGGAAACCGTGCCTTCCACCTGTGACCGCCTTACTTCCGCTTTCTTGTTACTTCAGATGACGTAATCATTAATCTTCCGGCGAAATTCTTGAGTACTGCTACGTGCTTTCCATTTCTTGACCTCTCCTCCAACACTGCTGGAATGGCTGCAGTCTTGATGACGCAGCAGGTGGGTAGTGGTGATCTCGAGACAGCTACCCCGGCGTTGTATGGCACCTCCGGTGACTGCTATAATGTGGACAGCTCGCTGGCCCTGACAACCTCGTTAGTGACGTGAGGCGTCGGCCGGGTGACTCTTGGACAGTCACTCATCCCCAAAGTAACTGATGTATGGGTTACTGGGTCTGGTGAGGGGAGGGCTTTGTGTAACGTGCCTCCCCCCTCGGTCTTTACAGACAAGGGTTCACGTGTGGCTGGAACAACTGGGTCGGTGTACCAATCAGACCTGGGAACAGACAGACACAACACAGCGGAAGCATAGATATACTCTGGGTTTGGTGGAGGTGGAACCCCAGAGCACGGTAAAAGTTGCTACCTGAGTCAAGTATAGACATAGTACATCTCATTGCCTTTACAGGAAAATCTAATGAATACTAAATTATACTAACCAAGGAAGTTACTTTACTGTATAGCGCGAGATCTCGTCACCATAGGGTGGCGAGACTGCACCTGACTACTGATGAGCGATGACAGAGGGTCATCCTCATCTTCTGACTCGTCGGTGAAGCCATGAGTCAGCACTGCTGAGTCAGGAACTAGACCCGCTGAAGGCAGTTCTAATTCCTCTCTAGCATGATAATGTTTCAATTTATTTACATGAATTGTCCTTTCCACCTGGTCCTCGAACACTCCTTTTATAACAAGATTAACCGGCCCCGCCCTTTTAATTACTCTATATGGTCCTCGCCACCTCGGAGCTAGTTTCCTGCTCTGGCGGGCGCAGCCTCATTCACTCTCAATACGAGGCTTCCTTCCTTCAACTCAAGAGGGCGCACTTTCTTGTCATAAAAATGAGCATACCGAGTCCGTGCCTTCTTGGACGCTTCAGCTGCAATATTCCATGCATTTTTCATTTTTCCAAGGACCTCTGAAGGATAGTCCTCCCCGTATGCAACATTATGTCTGTTAAGCAGACCTGAGGGGAAATTGCATGAATTACCAGTAAACAAATGAAGTGGTTGGGTGTTAATTGATTGGTGGATGGCAGTATTCAAGGCGAACTGAACATAGGGTAGGTGTTCATCCCAGGTGTTTGCATCATGTTCAGCAAGGATTGCAAGCATATCCTTGACTGAACGATTAGTCCGTTCCGTCATTCCGTTTGCTTGTGGGTGGTAGGCCGTTGTAAAAGCCGAAGTTGTCTCTAAAATCTTACAAACTTCTCTAAATATATTCCCATTGAATTCTTGACCTCGGTCAGAGACTAAGACTTTAGGAGGTCCGAATACAGTAACGAACCTACGCAAGAACGCATCTGCAACCGTACGAGAATCCTTCTGAGGTAATGCAACTAGTGTAGTGTATCTAGACAGATGGTCAACTAGCACCAACACATATCTGTTACCTGAATGACTGTGGTGTAAATCAATCAGATCGGCCCCCACACGATCTAACGGTTCACGAATTTCAGGAAATTCCTGAAGTGGGGCTTGTACCTTAAGGGTGCCTTTCCTCCTCTGGCAACGAGGGCACGACTTCACAAAATTGATTACCTCAGAAAGTAATCCTGGAAAATAAAATAGAGACTTTGCTTTTAAGTGCGTTTTAAAGATCCCCGGATGCCCTGCAATTTTAGAAGCATGTGCAAGCTTTAACGCTGATGACCGCAACGCGTCCGGAATAACTAGCTGAAATACTGCCCTATCATTCTGGCTATTAACATAATACAGGACGCCCTGTTTCATCTCAAAATCATGAATAGGTAAATTCTTTTTCTTTTTCGGGTATTTTCCTCCCTCTAAATACTCAATAATCTCTTTCCATCTCGGCTCGTTCATCTGGTATTCTCTCATTTTATCTGATGGAATGGTTTCAATATTTTCATTAATCTGAACTGCCGCTATATTTCTACTTAGCGTGTCTGGCACAACATGGGCTGGACCAGGCTTGTACAAAATCTGGAATGAGTGGGCCGAAAGTTCGTGAGACCAGCGTGACATTCGTGGGCATTTCGTTCGCTTTTTAAATGTGTGTGTTAACGCTCGATGGTCTGTGTAGATTACAAAATGCCGCTGAAATAGGTAAGGCTCGAAATACCTAACTGATTCTACTACTGCCAGTGCCTCCCGATCCGTAGCTGAATAGCGAACTTCAGGTCCTTTGACCTTCCTACTGAAATAGGCTACTGGATGGGGTAAATTATCTGCGTCTCGCTGAATTAAGCACCCGCCAATAGCAATACCGCTGGCGTCAGTGTGCACTTCCCACTCTTTCTCAAAATCAGGAATAGCCAATACCGGTGTCGTGATTAGTTGGTCTTTCAGTTTGCGATAGGCCTCGTCATGTTCTGATTTCCACACAAACTTCGCATTTTTCTTTGTCAGATCAGTCAGGGGTGCTGAAATGCCAGCGAAACCTTCAATATGACGACGAAAATATCCGGCCGCCCCCAAAAACCTACGCACGTCCTTTGCTGTCCTTGGAGTAGGCATGTCAGCAATGGCGCGGCAAGAATCTGGGTCAGGTCGGATACCGTCTGGGCACACCTGGAACCCCAGAAATTTGAATTTCTGAGCCGCCAGGGTGCACTTCTGAACATTCAGCCTGAAACCTGGCTGATCTAACAACTTCAAGCCTCGTACAGGAGGTTCACAGTCCTCACAAATTCACGGTAATTGGAGCCAGTAATTTTACTCACTAAACATGTAATATCATATGTAGTGCCAAGGTCGGTAGCAGTATCCGGCAACTGCCGTGGCGAAACCTGGGTCGACGATTGGCTGGAGTCTGGTGGTGGTGAAAGCTGGGTCGGTGATTGGTTGGCTGGCTGGCTACCGGACTGCATGCTGGGTCCCCATTGGCTGGGACGCTGGCGGGCGGCTCCTCCTCCTTTTCCCGGGAGCTCCAAGAAAATGGCAGCGTGCAAGTAAATAATAAATAAATAAATAAATTTTTATTCAGGAAAAGTTCATACATAGTTGATTTACAAACCTTATGTTGGATTTATAGGTAGAGCTAGTGCATACAATACTTAAAGCCACTAATACGCATAGCGTTTCGGTCAAGTTGATAGGTGACGGAGCTCGGCGAGCCTCAGAACCCTTCCAGCTCTTGCCAACTTCTTAATTTCATCATTGCGCACAGGACACACGGTTACACATCACACCATCAGTATCGTTGCAAGAGTACTCATCTCGTCTCGCTCGCAGTGTGACCTAGGCGGCCCTCTGCTTGAGTGGTACACACGCCCACTCTATCAATGTTCTAATACCTCTAGAGTGCGTGAGTGGATGGATCGATCAGCTCGCCAACCATAAAGCAAGCCAGCATCGTCTCGCTGTCCTACAGCAGCTGTTATTCTCCAGCCTCGATGAGCACTTCGGTGCAGCCAAAAACCAGTTCCAGCCAGCAGTTATTGGAGCAGAACCAGGCGCTTCCCAGCCAGCATCTAGTCCTAAGCAGTGACATCTTCCTCGCAGCATCTTCTGTGTGTTGTCCAATGTGCTTGTGTCCAGGTCGGACTGCATTTAGGTGAACAGCCCCACTTCGAGCCAGAATAGGCCCAGGTGAGAAGACGGAAGTTCACCTTTTGCAGCTGCGTCATGGCATAGGTGCATTCTTTTTCTCCTCTCCTAAAAATTCTTCCGTTTCTGACACTGCCGAGCCAGTTGTGGAATCTCGTGATCGTGCGAGGCCACCATAACTGGGGGTTGCAACCTTCCGGAACACGGTGTTTGTTCGTGGTGAGACCCTTAGGCCAGGTCTTAGACCTAGCCTACACTGACCCCCACTGAGCTTATGGAATCGCAGTGATTGGCACAAAACACGGGACTGTCAGTAGATAGTGAGTCACAATGGCTCACTGTCTACGGATGACCTACACTGGGAATACACCCATAGACACAATTGACTGCATCACTACCTTTTTCAATGCCACTGGCACACCTGCCACTAACCATATCAAACACGCCAACACAAACACCATCAAATTTCTCATTGCCTCAGAAGACGACCTTTTCGCCTGTTTCAGGGAACCTGCTTGCAGTAAACTCGCCCAAGCTTCACTGACTCCTGTCCTCACTATTGAACAAAAAACAAAATGCTCCATCCTTGTAAGAAATGTCGACAGCTCTGTCCTATCAGCACCTAATACTATCAATCTATCTCAGGACATTTCACATAGGAATGCTGTTACTGTAATGGAGATATACCCAGTGCCCAATACAAAAACACCTTAAGATCCAATGTTCCTCCCCTACCAAAGCTCAAAAACTCTTGCATCAAGGTATAAAAATTCTCATCACCAGCACTCCTCCCTATCTTATTAGTCCAGTTGACTATCATCCTTTGCTGCAATGTTTCAAATGTTACAAATACAGTCACGAAACACGAAAATGTAAAAGCCCACAAATTTGCTCCAAATGCTCTGCAGAAGGCCATTTTTATACTCAGTGCTCTGCCCCTACCCTAAAATGCACTAATTGCGAAGGTGATCACTCAGCAGTTGACAAATCTTGCCCTCTGAGAAAACAATCCCTTAAAACTCTTCGCACTAACCAATCTCGCACTCAAGCACACCCTCATTCTTCTTCAACCTCCCATAACCCATTTCATCACCAAACAGCATCAGCCAAGTCCATGTCCTACGCCAGTGTCCTTAATGCCTCACCTCACCAGCAACATCACCATTTTTGTTTTGTCCCCTTAGCTCCCCTTGCTACTTCGGGGGTGAAAAGGGTTTTGATCTCGCTATAGAGCCCCACGACCCAGCCACAAGGCATGGGCCGCGAGGCCCCGCAGCAGTAACCCTAAAAAAACACATTACAACTAAAAGAAACTAAAACTCGTGTTGTGGCCTACTGTGTGCAAAAATAAAAATAAAATTAAATGCACCTGGAGATACATAAAAAAGAGGATGGTACTAAAATATAATACAAACGAAATAAAATGGCATGTCACTAAATGAATGAATTTGTCTCCAGAGGAGACGATCAACTTTAATGGCATACGTGCATGAAAACAAAAAAAGTCACGGGGAGGACATGCCTGGCTTGGAACAAGTCAAGTCCCCGGAGAGGACAAGAGAACATGCACACATGTGTCCCTCCAGCCGTAGCTTATCCTCTCACGGGTTCGGTCAACCCACTCACCATCTCCAGAATAAAGCCACTGGGGAAGTGGTACCCCAAGATGACATCCGGTAAACTTAGCCGGAGTCTACTCACCCTAGTACTTCTGGGTGTTGGGGCACAAGGGAAGTCCACCCATGTCCAGGGATGATCATGATCAACCCCTCCCCGTGCTCTTGGACCACATATGATAGATCGAATAGGTCCAGGTTAGGGCTTTTATGGAGCAGATCTCCAAGTCTCCGTTGGTTAAGCCCAACCTCTTAAGAACACGGGCACTCTCAATGCTGAACCCGCCTCTCCAATTCAAAGTAATTGAAGAGGCAAAGACTGCATTAGCACCGGTGTAATCCCTGACCTATTGAAGGATCTCGGGGGTGCCATACCGGTCACATTTGCTCTGGTGTGGCCGGGAGAGTGGAAAGCCGTCAGCCGAGACCTGGGTGTCTAGGATTATGGCCTCGTTACTTTGGCAAGCAATGATATCCGGCTTGCAAAAGGTCCCACCATCGGGTATCCGCACCTCCCTCACCACCTCATACCCTCGCTGTCTCAGACGACCAGCTACGAACCGGGTGATATCGTCATGACGTACCACCCGTGCTTCATGCGTCCTTGGGCATGCTTGTGAGATATGCCCAAGGGTGCCAAGTTTCTTGCATGTATCACACATGCCACTGGCACCTGGGCGACCCCTAGCGGCCCTTGACGGCGTGGCCAAAGCGTTAGCTCTCGCTTGGACAGCGTGAGTAAACTCCCCACCGCTCAAAAGGCAGGTGCCGGACGAGATCCACCTCGAGCACGAGGGAACCTCGCATGAGGACCTCAGTCTAGCACCATCGGCCGTGCGGTAGAGCCGCTCTCGCCGTGTCTGAGAGCACTCAGCTCTGTTGGTTACCGACTCACCCCCAATCGAGGCCGGGCCCAATCCACCGATGCATCTTATCCTGGATGGCCGGTAGAAGGGCCGCTGCCTGGACCGTTGGGTCAGCCGACTCCAACAGATTACTGAAACGCCTGTTCTTATGCAACCGGATTGACGAGACAAACTCAGGCATCCCAAGACCACCGTCCTTCCAGTCGGTGTAGAAGAACGCATTCGGGGTGTCGTGTGGAAGACGGAGCCAGCTACAAATAGCCTGCCTCATCCTCCGGTCGATGCACAACAATTTCAGTGTACAAGCTGCTTACCTGAAGACCAAGGACGATGGCCGTGACTTTGCTGACTATCTTCCTATCTTTCTCACTCACAACGGTCTTCCTGGTATCTCTGTCCCTCCTCCTCAGCTCTTGCATTCGGTTCCATTCTCACCTACAGTTCACACTCCACAAAACACCCTAACTCCAGCTGAGAAAAATACTACAGTTCACCCACAACCTCCTACCAACCCAATCCTGACTGCTACAGAAAGCGGAACCACTCCAGATCCTATACTATCCCAAACTGACCCGTCCATGTCCCAAGTACTCTCACCCTCTTCTCCCAACACTGTCCCCTTCACTTCCAATCTGACTTCAAACACTACAACTTCCGATACTTCCCACCTGGACCCTGCCAACACGCCTTCTGCCATCTTTCATCCCCTACCAGCTCCAGTTATTCCTTCCAAAACCTGTCAAGTCAACCGACAACGCTCAACAAATTTTCATGCTACTCCCCCTTCGCGTTGTCAACCTCCCTTTACTCCATGCTCCCTCCTCAATAACTGCCAAAGTCATTGACGCACGCAACCCTCATGTTCGTCCTACACATGGACAAAACCCCACCAGCACCCCATCAAAACCTAAAAATTCATAAAGATCATCCAATTTAATGTGCGGGCATATTTCTCCATTAGACACATGGTGTCAGATTTTATTGAGATCGAGAGACCTGATGTGCTATTATTAAATAGCACATACATTACGAACTCATATAAAATCAAACATTATGGCTACTCCTCCTACCAGTCACCAGATGGAGCACATGAAGGAGTTGCAATACTCATCCGTTGTTCATACAAACACGAACTTTTACACACCCTTTGGCATCACAAACACTTTCTAGCCATAAAAGTCCACACACAAATGGGTCCTCTCTTCATCTGCACAACCTACAACCGTCCTTACACCGGCATTCCCATACAAGACATCACAACTCTCTTCAACCACACTCGCTTGCCTGTTTTTCTGCTTGCAGACCTCAATGCACAACATCCTACATTCCACCACAATACCACAAATCAGCATGGCAGACAGCTTCACCAAATATACACCCAAAAACATCTATTCTTTCTTGGCCCTGACTTCCCCACTTTTTTCAGTCATACAGGTTCTGGCAGGCCTGATCTCATATTCACTAACAAACATGGCAGCAACTTGCAACACTTCATTTCACCAGGGCCCATTACGGGTTCTGATCATATTCCCTTAATTCTCACAGTCTCCACAAATTCTATTCTCATCCCCAGCACTCCTCAATTCTCATACCTTAGGGCAAACTGGGACATGTTCAAACAACACATTGGGGAACACATTAGGACACTGATCTCACTTGTGAATACAATAACAAACATCACACTGACATCGACACACAAGCACGCAACATACAAGACACCATCATTCATGCAGCAAACATCTCCATTCCTAAAACAACACACAAACCACATTTCACTTTCACCCCCTCCATTCGCACAAAACGCCTCTTAGCTTGTTATCACACTAGATTCTTACAAAACATACATCGTCATGGACAAGTACTATGGGACCTAACAGCATTAAAATAACACATCCTTAACAGCCTAGATGAAGATCACACAAAACACTGGAGACACCTCATAGAACAAGCAGAACAACACAGAAAACTGATAACTCAAGAATTCTGGAAACAAATCAAACGATTACAAGGATCAACTCACACACCGTTTAAATACCTTCTACATAACAACAACAAAATCACTGATCCTGATGAAGTACTCAACATTTTTAAACACCACTGGGAACAAAATTTTCACCCACATCCTCCTGAACCATATGCCCTCCCTAACATTGAAGTAGTCGAAGACTGGATACACCAAAACAGACATGAAACTACACCTTACGACCACATCCACCTTGACAATCTCAATTCAAACACTGAACTACAGACTCCCCTAACTCTAGCTGATGTCAAGACAGCTCTCATGGGCACTCGTCGTAGAGCCCCTGGTGCGTCTGGCATTGGACATATCCTTCTTAGACAACTCCCTGCTTCTATCATTACTGCTATCACTAACCTATTCAACGCCTCCCTTGCCTCTGGATACTTTCCACTCAACTTTAAGTCTGCCACAGCCGTTCTTATTCCAAAATCTGGGAAACCCCACACTGACCCAAAGAACTATAGACCCATCAGCCTTCTAGAACCACTTGGCAAAGTCTTTGAAAGGCTGATCAACCAGAGACTTAGAACCCACCTTGAACACAATGACTTACTAACAAACAGTTTGGATTTCGGCCTCACCGGTCCACTCATGACGCCTTAAACATCATGACTGACTACCTCAGTATCAATCAGCACCAAAGACTTAAGACTGCACTCATCACTAAGGACGTTGAGAAGGCCTTTGACATTGTTTGGCATGACGGCTTAAAATTCAAACTGTGCAACAACTTTCATCTGCCCCTTATCACCACCAAACTTCTTTCTAACTACTTACACAATAGGACAATGAGAATTAAGTTCCTCCGACAACACTCTGACTACTTTAATTTACATGCCGGTGTTCCCCGAGGCTCTGTTCTTGCCCCAACACTCTACATCCTATACATCAACGACATTCCTGACCCTGTTCATCACACTTCATTAACCATATGCTACGTCGATGATGTCTCTCACCTTGTCACCAGCAACACCATTGATACACTAACAAACAGAGCACAAACAGAACTTGATGTTGTCACTGAGTGGGAGTACAAATGGCGTATAAAAACCAACTCCAGCAAATCCAAAATCACCTTCTTTTTCTGTAAAAGAACTATTCGCCCTATTCCTCTTAAACTCTACTCATACACTCCAAATCCTACTTATATCTCTATCTCCCTCCTCCACAGTCCATGGACTCACATTTGATCGACAACTACTCTTTCACACACACATAACACAGAAACATGCAATAGCTCTTCAAGCCATGAAGAAACTATACAGACTTAGAATTGCAAAACCTGACACAAAAATGCACCTTTACAAAGCACTTATTAGACGTCTCCTAACATATGCTCCACTAGCTCTTTCTTTAGCTGCACGTACTAATAAACTAAAGCTTCAAAGAATACAGAATAGAGCACTAAGATGGGTACTTAACACCCGATGGCAAGAGTTAAATACCAGTCAAAGTCTCCATGAAAGTACCAACATTCCTGCCCTTAATACTTAATACTGCCCTTAATATGCCAATGGCCATACCACGTTGAGAACACTGCTTCTCGTCCGATCAGCGAAGTTAAGCAATGTTGGGTTTGGTTAGTACTTGGATGGGTGACCGCCTGGGAACACCAAATGCTGTTGGCATTAATGTTTATACCTGATCAACCAGGCTGTGACTCATACGTCAGGCTGCGAGCAGCCGCGTCCAACAGCCTGGTTGATCAGTCCAGGAACCAGGAGGCCTGGTCGACAACCGGGCCGCGGGGACGCTAAGCCCCGGAAGCACCTCAAGGTAACCTCAAGGTAAGATAATGTCTACTGGAAAACTTTATTAGACAAACAACTTGATAGACTACTCACTTATCATGAACAACGTTGATTTTCTCCTACACGCTCTCAGACTACCACAAAACACCCATGACCTCTTCTCTACCATCCATGATCCTCCTCCTAACTCTGTATTTCGTTAAACTTTAGCTCACAACACCAGCATCCACTATCATTCCATATTCAGCTCTCAACAACCAGCACAAACCATCCGTAAAAGTTCAGCCCTGACGCTTTTGAGCCAATCACTGCGATGTTGCGAGTTTTGTGATGTCCCGATGTTGTCACTAAAACACCCGACTGAGTCCCTGCCTTGAATGCCGCAACCAAACAACGCAGCTGGGTTTAGCCCTGGCACTTTTTCTCCTACAAATCTTCTTCCTCTCACCCCCCTTATCTTCTTCTGTCCCCACTTCCACGCTCGCCCTTCGGGGTGTCTTATCCTGTATATATTCTTTTTCGTTCGTACAGGACACAGATGAGATGGCAATATGGTCATCACCTACACAACGCGTGACGCAACACTGTTTATAGTGGTGGTCCTGGGCACAACCTCTGCACTTATTCATACTTTGAGGGCACTTCCTGGTCACGTGAGAGTACTGGTAGCACTTGTAGCACTGGCTTACCTCATAATAACGTTCCATGTGTACTGAAGCAGGTGGTGTGTTGACGCTTAAGCACCTAAATCCTGTGGTGGTCTATCTTGAGATGATTTCGGGGCTTTTTAGTGTCCCCGCGGCCCGGTCCTCGACCAGGCCTCCACCCCCAGGAAGCAGCCCGTGACAGCTGACTAACACCCAGGTACCTATTTTACTGCTAAGTAACAGGGGCATAGGGTGAAAGAAACTCTGCCCATTGTTTCTCGCCGGCGCCTGGGATCGAACCCAGGACCACAGGATCACAAGCCCAGCGTGCTGTCCACTCGGCCGACCGGCTCCCGACCTGGTGGCCAGGTCCGCTGCGGCAGCTGTAGTAAAGGTCACTTTCAAGGTGGAGCAAGTGTCGTTGCTGTTGGTGGTGGTGATCTTGGCTGAGACAGCTGTCATGTTGACGTTTTCAGAGTTGATGCTGTCCAGGATGACGTCCACCTCGTGCTCGGTGATCCACGAGCTGACTCTCCTGGCCAAGATGGTCCGTTCAGCATGAAATCGACGTGGTTGGATAAAAGTAATGTTGCCATCGTAGTGTGCAGACGTCAACAGACGGTCAAGGTCGTCTTCAGAGGAGAAAGAGAGGGCGACGTCCTGCTGGATATCTACGGGTACGGTGTTGGTGGTGGCATTGAGTATATCATCTCGTTTGAATGCGTGGTTCTCTAGGAACCTTAACTCTGAAGGTTATAGTACGGTAGTACCGGCGTGGATGGAGGACCGAGCCGAGGCGAAGCGAAAATGTCCAAAGAGCTGGCAAGCAGGGGATGGAAGAGGCATGGGAAGGATTTAGGAAAACATGAAGGTGGATTAGGAGATTGGGAGGAGAGTTGGGAGGACAGGGTAGTGGCCCAACCACTTTGGATTTGAGTGATTATGGAGTGATTTGAGTTGATATGTAAATTGATGGCGAGGCAAGACTGCACTCAAAGATGATGATGATTTTTTTTTATTATTATTAATGATTGCTGGGTGCCAGTAGCAGGAAGCTGTAGCTGCTGCACAACAGGAGAGAAGGTGCCATGCGAGGACAGAGTTCTAGTCTTGGTACCGCACCTGGAGAGCAGTGCTGTGGTGACTTGCAGATGTGTGGTTGGTAGGGGGGCTTCTAGGTGATGTATATAATGATTTTGTCCTGGTTGGTAGAGGTATTGGTGTCTGATGTTGACTTGTTAATTCATAGTTCGTGCCTGTTAGGTGTATAATGGATCAGGAGGTTCCCATTCCCCATCCTCCTCACGTGGTGGGTAACTAAGTATCCTGGGCCGTGGCTGACTCTTTGTTGTAGTGACATCCTCCTTGTACTGTGGGGCTGGTCTCGTGTCTCATAGTTAGTAGTGTTGTATACCGTAAAGGGATCGTCACCATGTGGTAAGTTTGGTACTTCATTTTGTATACCTGCTTTACTGAGAGTTTGTGGAGGCGTCTATTCAATGGTTCTATCTTTAATTGGGTCTAGAATATGTCGGTCCGAATTTTGTCGGCAAGTGTCATTCCTGCTACAAATCTGAGTGCTCTATTATGAACCCTTTGAAGTTTCAACATATTTGACCGTTTAGTAAGAGCAAGCGGGGTGTATGGGGTATTCCAGAATAGGTCGAATAAGCATTCTGTATAGATGTAGCTTCACATGCTGTGGAGCTTGCCTGAATCGGTACAGCCGAGCTAGTTGTGCTTTGGCTAAGGCTACTTTCTTATTGATATGCTCAGTGGAATTAAAAATTCTCTATTACATAGCCCAGAATTGTAGTAGAGTTCTTTACCTGTATTAACGTGCCACCAATGTTGATGACCCCGAGTGTACTAGCCCAGCTGCCCACCGAGCACAGTTGAATCTTGTTAGGGTTTGTAACGATTTTCCAGTCTTGTTCCCAACTTGCTGTGGCTGCTAGTTCCTCTTTCGTCTTCCTTATGACTGAATGTTGTTTAGTTCCTTGGCCAGCAGGCAACCACGACACTACATGGATGACATCCTCCGCGAATTGAGTGATAATAGTGTCGTTATAAATAGGGTGTGGCAATAGGGCGTGGCAATAGGGCGTGGCAAATCGTTTACAAAGAGATTGAAGAGGAGTGGGCTGATGCACGATCCCTGAGGAACTCCTGCTGTCGGGATAAAGGCTTCAGCTTCTTTGTTGTTAAACATTGGAATTATTGTTCTATGGCTTAGAATTATTTGTACTAGTCTTAGGAGGGTCCAGTTGTGGTGTGGTATGGATTGCAGCTTGAAGAGCAGACCATTATGCCATAGACTGTCAAAGGCCTTGTTGACATCTCTGGTTGCTATTAATGCTGTCTGGCGCTGTTTCCTGATACCGGCGTTCTGCCTCATAAATGATGTTGATGGCATGTTGCGTTGATCTGTGGTTCCTAAAACCAAACTGTTTTTCTGTATACAGATGGTGGTACTCCATGTAATAGTTAATGCGATTTGACAGTATTTTCTCAAAGCACTTTCCCGTCGACTCCAACAGGGAGATAGGCCTATAGTTTCCAGGGACATGTTTTCTTTTGCCTGGCTTCGGGATAAAGATCATTTTGGCAGTTTTAAATACTTGTGGGTAGTGGCCTGAGACGAGGATGGCGTTGAAGACATTGATCAGGGACTGCAGGTAGTTTAGAGGTAGACACTTTAGTTGGTTGACTGTTATTCCTGACAACCCTGGCGCTTTGTTCCTCGTTTTCTTTAATACTTCCAACAGTTCCCGTATGGTAATGGGTCGGGTGATCGGGTGGTCAGGGTCAAGGAGTGCGATGTCAACTAGAGGTCTGCTAGCCAGGTTCCCAACGTTTTCAGCAACCCATTGGTTGACTGTATGGTGGTTGTCATTGTTGATCTGGCTGTTGTTTTCTGTGAAGATTTCCTCCCAAACCAGTCCCATGAGATTAGCCTGCAGTTGTGCATCTTCCCCTCTGGTGGTTATTACCTCGTTGTTGTCATCAGTATATGTATAGCCGAGGTGTGACAGTGGTGTCTTTGTTGATCCTAGGAGTTTTCTGATCTTTCCCCAGACTCTGGCAGGTTCTCTCTTGTACTGGTTCACTTGGTTGACGAGAGTACCCCAAATATGTCGTTTGTGTAGGAGCGTCAGGCCCAAGACTTCACGTCTGAGGGCTTGAATGATTTGGAGGGATGGCTGGCCTGTGCGTAGGCGCCTCGCACATTCTTGTTGGTAATGCCTCATTTTACCCTTGATCTCTCTGGTTGGTTTGTATTGCTGAATTATTCTGGTGTTGGTTAGATCACAATTGGCCATAGTTGCTTCAGTGATGCGAGTATGTATAGAGGCTATTGCTGTGTCAATGTCCTGGACCGGTTGATTGTCAAGATCAGCGGTTGGATCAGAGCCAAGGAACTCTATATATGGACGAAGTCGAAGCGTGTTTAGGATGGGTCTGGGGCGTCCCAGAATTCTAAAGGGAGATGCTTGGAGATGGAGAATAACAGGTATGTGATCTGAACCTACATCATTACCTGGGAGTATTCTACTGTGAAAGATGTTGCATTCGTCAGTATGATATCGGGTTTTCCTTCGTGGTTACCTACAAAGGTTTTAAAGTAGGGACCCAAGAAGGTTAAGTTCCTCGCTGTCATGAGGTTATATAAATGTCGACCTTTGATGTCATCCCGTCCATTGGTGTCGTTGAAAAATGCTGCATGGTGGGCATTAAAGTCCCCTGCAAGGATCGTTGGGACAACTCTGTTGAGCACCTTGTGGATGGCTCTCGAAGGGATGGAGTGCTCGCCTGGGGGGATGTATGTAGTTAAAATAGCAAGTGGGCCATGATTCGTGACTATTTCCACTGCTAGGGCATTTTCTTCTTTGAGGTAGATGTTGGTGAACGAGCAGCCCAGCTTGATGAGGACCGCAACACCTCTATTCTGGCCAGAGTTCCTTTCAATGGTCGTGTATCCATAGAGTTTGATGTGTTGGTCAAGGCGTGCAGAGGTCTCGTTTAACAAGATGACTTCAGGGTGATACTTGCACGCTTCCAGTTCTAGTAGATATTTGTTGTTGAAAAAGTGTCTTACGTTAAGTTGCATAATTGTAATCCCCATTATCTGGCGCAGGATTGTCTAGTTTTAATTGGTGACCTATCACGCTTGTTCTTTTGGTGTTTATTTCCACCAGTTGTCTGTTCAGGCTTCATCCCCCTTGACTGGTGTGCTTTCCCAGTCCCCCGGTTGCACTCTGTTTCCTCCCCTTCTTCCCTCTTTTGTGCCTCATCCTCCTCCTCTGCTCCCTCATCATCTACATATTCTTCCTCTTCATGTTCCTCTTCTGAGGTTCGTTCGTCATCAACTGCTGCGTTGGTCACTTGTGTAGCTGCTGGTCGATGGACTGAGTTGGCTGGTAGTGTCGCAGTAGGCGCCTCCTGTTGTAGGGAAGGCTCCTCTTCTGAGTCCTCAATGTGGATATCAAAGGATTCATCTGTTGAGGATGAGTAATCAGAAGGGGCCGGTGAAGTAGGAATGATTCGTGAGTTGACTGGGTGTTCAGGTTTACCATGATGGTGGCACCCATTCCCATTTATATGTAGGGTAGAAGGGTTATCTCTCACTGCTACTTTGACATGGTGAGTCTGGGTGAGGTGGTTTGGTCGTGGGACCTGTGAGGTAGTGAGTGGGACAGTGGAGTTTGTTGTAGATTGCATGACATTGGTTGCATCATTTGTTGTGGGTTCAGAGACCGGTGGCTGGTGGAGTGACGACTGTGTTTGCGATGATTGTTCAGATGATTGTTCAGGGTTGGATGAGAACGCATCATTTGGGATTATGACTGTAGGTAGGTTGTTGGCCTTCAAAAGCTTGTTGATAATGGTGGCAAATAAGTGTGGGGTGTCGTCTGCGACTGGTTAGGTCGTGAGGTTTGGGCCTTGTCAAGCATTTTCTGTATTGCCGCTTTCCTCGTTGGACACACAGGAGATACTGCTAAATGTCCCCCTCCACAGAGGGCACATTTACGACTGCTAGGTTGGGGGCAATCCCTAAATTTATGGTTTTCAGCACAAATACTACAGGTGGGTGTTGTTGCAGGACATTTGTTCACCACATGATCAAAACTGAAGCACCGAAAGCATTGCTTAATATCGGTGAAGCGTTCTCTTGATATTTGTTCAGGTGTTGATATGTACCCAAAGCATTTAAATCCCTGATCAATCACCTGGGTAGCATGGGCAGTAGTAGCAAACGTTATCTTTAGAGTGGGGCGTGGGTGGCCTTCTTTGGTGATTCTGAGTATTTCTATGGCTCGTTGTTCATTTACTCTGTTAATTTCGTCGAGTATTTCATCATCGTTCTAGTCCCTGGCTATGTGGCGATTGAATCGCGACACAAACACTGTCCTCCCAGCTTGGAATTTGCCAGTAGGAACGGGAATTAC
The DNA here is from genome assembly GCF_040958095.1 of Procambarus clarkii. Lineage (NCBI taxonomy): Eukaryota > Metazoa > Arthropoda > Malacostraca > Decapoda > Cambaridae > Procambarus > Procambarus clarkii. The sequence continues at coordinate 5,116,940 of NW_027189131.1, forward strand.
GCCCGCTGCATGGAGTGCAGACGCTTTATCAGGATGTAAGACTTTTTGCAAATCATCTTCAGTGGGGAGCAACACAATTGCCCCATTGCTTGTAAGGTAGGTTTCAACAGGTGAAACCTCAACATGGGTGCCAAGAACATTGGAGATCTGGGTTTCATTAAGTTTAAAGGGTTCGACGAACCTTAATTTAAATCTTACTGGCATGATGATGGTGGTAGCATGATTGGCGATTGACAATAATGGCTCGTGAGAGTAGAGTTTTAATAGTTAGTCAAACCTAGAATAGCACAAAGTGCTCCTATTCCTAACATAGCCTAGCCATGCTACAATGGCGAAACAGTTGCCCCGACTCGTTGCGTGACCAGATTTACTACACACAGGTCGTGGTACTTGCGTAGAGTCAGTTAAATCAGGTGGCGAAAGAGCAAGAGTAGAGTAACAGATCAGAAAGACAGGGGTTAGTACATATAGGTCAGTACAAAACTATGGAGGGTGGTGATGGTGGTGAGGTGAGACTGGGATGAGTGGTGAGGTGAAACTGGTGAATGGGGTGTGGGTTCGTTGGTAGGGTTGAGGAGAGAAGGGCGAGGATGGGTTGTGGAGGATTGAGGATGAGGAGGGCGGCTGGCTCGGTGATGGCGGTTGGCGCGGCGCCAATCCTCAGGCTTGCTGTAATATTTGAAAATTACTCTCTTGCTGGATGTTATTCTACGGTGTTTCTGACTGTCTAGTTGATGTAGTGTTTGACCAACTGCCGACAACCACAAGGGTCTCGCATCGGCGAAGGGAGGTCTGAGGGGCTGCCAGAAGTGAAGAGCGCTGTGAGGCACGTCTACTCTCGACGACGGCTGGCCGTGATGTCCCTGTCTGATGATAGATGCCGGCGAAGCGAAGCGAAAAAGTCCATAGAGCTGGCAAGCAGGGGATGGAAGAACGGGGCGAGGTTGCAGAAATCTTGAGCAAGGATCTGGAGATGAGGTGAAGAGGGGAGATGAAAGATCGGTGGCCCAACCACCGCGGATAAGAACTTGAGTAGATGGAAGTAGAATTGAGTAGGGCGTCATTTGCAGTCCACGCAGAGGCCAGGAACGCAAGCAGCTGGCAGTTGATGGTAATTGAAGGTTGATTACTTCATTGGTTTACTTCTTTCTTGATGGTGGGAGCAAGGTCTGATCTTTGGTCTTTGTTTTCGGCTTGTCTTTCTTGGCGGTCCGACTTCGTGTTGACATTGCTGTGGGATCAATAGCGTCACAAAGAAAATCGGCAGATGAATAGTTGTATTTCTGTGAAGGTGGAGATGTCGTTCCCACAGAGACATCCTCATCTGATGAGTCAGATGAGTACATACCAGGAGATGTGGGTCTTGGAAGTAGTGTTCCTGATGGTTTAGTAGCAGCGGTAGGACTTATTGCAGATGTAGAAGGTTCAGTGGATGTATGTACTGTGGGTGGAGATGTAACAGGAGATGGTGGATGAGAAGTCGTCGGCTTCTGGGTTGCTACCATGCCAGGAGCAGATGTTGCAGCTGCAGTAGGTTCAGTATCGTTCACAGCAATGTCCGAGGCTGGACCAGGAGCTGGAGCATCATCCGACAATGGGTTTGAAGGGTCGGGGACTAGCACAGTGGTCCCTGAAGGTTTGGTATGAAGAGGTGTTGGTTGACTCTGCTGGGTTGAAGGTTCATTGCCCGTTCGTTCTTGAATTTCTTTCTTTATCATAGCGGCGTGTTTCGGATATTTCACGTAGTATTGAGGGTCAATAATGGCAGGGTGGAGCATGGTAACATCAGTGCAGTAACGAACTGTGTCAGCCTCAACGTACCAAAACTCTCTGCGGGTTCCGTCATCGTTCAGTCCGTTTTCGTAGTCGATGTTCCACTCCCGAGCTGTGACACGTTTCTGAGAAATATTAAATTTCAGGTGTCTAGGGCAATTGTAAGACGCATAAACAGGAGCAGGAGGGTCGTTGTCTTGTGTGGAGAGACTAACAGCCTCTACTGGGTCTGGTGTAGGGTCAGCAGCAACTGGAGTGGTGGGTGGAACAGTGGCAGACAGTAGGTCAACAAGTGCGGCAGCGTTTACAGTGATTTCCGGCTCAGTTACTGAAGTGGAAGCTGAGGCAGAGGTGGGGAAGACTTCGTCAGGTACGATGATGGTCTGGAGTCCGTTAGCCTTGTAGACGATATTTAGAATCCTCACAAATTCTCGGTAGTTGGAACCAGTAATGTCGCTCACTAGTTTCGTGAGAGCATGTGCAGTGCTAAGGTCGGTGACAGTAACCGGCAACTGCCGTGGCGAAGTCTGAGTCGACGAATGGGAGGAGCCTGGTGGTGGAGGTGGAGGCTGGGTCTGTGATTGGGCAGTTGGTTGGCTGCCGGACTGCATGCCGGGTCCCCATTGGTTGGTACGTTGGTGGGCGGCTACTCCTTCCCCCGGGAGCTCCGGGAAAATGGCGGCTTGCATGTTGAATGGTGACTGAGCACGAGCAGTTGCGGAAGCCCGTCCAGCTGTCAAGAGCTTCTTAATTTCTTCCTGTCGCACAGGACACAAATGAGAAATAGCAATATGGTCACCACCGCACACTACACAACACGTGATATCGGCGCGACACTGTTTATAATGGTGGTCCTTGGCACAGACACTACACTTGTTTACACTTTGGGGGCACTTCCTGGTCACGTGTGAGTACTGGTAGCACTTGTAGCACTGGCTTACCTCGTAAAAACGTTCCTTGTGCACTGAAGCTGGTGGAGTATTGATGCCTAAGCACCTAAATCCTGTGGTGGTGGCCTGGTCCGCTGCGGCAGCTGTAGTGAAGGTCACTTTCAAGGTGGAGCGAGTGTCGTTGTTGTTGGCGATGATTTTTGCTGAGACAGCTGTCATGTTTTCGTTTTCCCTGTTGATACTGTTCAGGATAACGTCCACCTCGTGCTCAGTGATCCATGAGCTTACTCTCCTGGCAAAGATGGTTCGTTCAGCTTGAAAGCGTCGTGGTTGGATGAGGGTAATATCCGCATCATAGAGTGCAGATGTAGCAGCAGGTGTGAACAGGTGTTCAAGGTCGTCTCCGGTCGAGTAAGAGAGGACGATACCTTCGTCGTCCTGCTGGATGTCGTCTGGTACTGTGTTGGTGGTGGCTTTGAGAACGTTGAGAATTTCTTCTCGTCCGAAAGCGTGGTTCTCTAGGAACCGTGCCTTAACTTTGAAGGCCATGGTACTGTGTGGCTAGTACCGGCGAGGGCCGAGCCGAGGCAATACAGCTGACCCACCCTCCTGGGCAGGTCGAAGGATGTACACCCCCTCACTATCTGGTTGGCTAGGCAGCTCGCAGGTGAGGAGCAACAAGAGACACGTCCGGCCGTGACGGCTGCAGGTTGCAAACTCTGATCTGATGTCGAGAGATGCCGGCGCCGAAAAATTTTTGCTTATATACGCAGTCTCGAGGCGCTTGCTCGAGCGCCATTGGCTGCTCGACTCGCCTACGTCACCCCGTTGCCCCTCCCCTCCTTCCTCTGGCTGCAGCCAACAGGCGGCTCACCTCAATCACTATAATCCCTGATTTTGCTCTATTTTTTGGATTTGTGCAAAAGTCATTTCACAGGGACGTGAAACAGACGAGTAGGCAACTGCAGTTTTGAAAGTGTTGTGAGAAAGCCGTGTTTCTGCTCGAGTGCAAGCATAAAGTAAGGACAGGCAGGAGTTAGGAGTTGCCATGCTACAAGTACGTCCGCTTGACGGGATATAGTCGGGGGAAATTTATGCGTTATGCATCTTTTCATTGGCAACGGAAGCAGCAGCACGTCGCGCTCGCAGTGAGATCTAGGCGATACGCTGTTTGAGCGCCCCGCACCCCACTCTACCAACGTCTGATACCTTAGAGTGCGTGAGTGGATGGATCGATCAGCTCGCCAGCCATAAAGCAAGCCAGCATCGTCTCGCTGTCACTACAGCAGCTGTTATCTCCAGCCTCGACGAGCACTTCGGTGCAGCCAAAAACCAGTTCCAGCCAGCAGTTATTGGAGCAGAACCAGGCGCTTCCCAGCCAGCATCTAGTCCTAAGCAGTGACATCTTCCTCGTGGCATCTTCTGTGTGTTGTCCAATGTGCTTGTGTCCAGGTCAGACTGCATTTAGGTGAACAGCCCCACTTCGAGCCAGAACAGGCCCAGGTGAGAAGACGGAAGTTCACCTTTTGCAGCTGCGTCATGGCATAGGTGCATTCTTTTTCTCCTCTCCTAAAATTCTTCCGTTTCTGACACTGCCGAGCCAGTTGTGGAATCTCGTGATCGTGCGAGCCCACCATAACTGGGGGTTGCAACCTTCCGGAACACGGTGTTTGTTCGTGGTGAGACCCTTAAGCCAGGTCTTAGACCTGGCCTACACACTGACCCCCACTGAGCTTATGGAATCACAGTGATTAGCACAAGACACGGGACTGTCAGTAGATAGTGAGTCACAATGGCTCACTGTCTACGGATGACCTACACTGGGAATACACCCATAGACACTATTGACTGCATCACTACCTTTTACAATGCCACTGGCACACCAGCCACTAACCATATCAAACACGCCAACACAAACACCATCAAATTTCTCATTGCCTCAGAAGACGACCTTTTTGCCTGTTTCAAGGAACCTACTTTCAGTAAACTCACACAAGCTTCACTGACTCCTGTTCTCACTATTTAACAAAAAACTAAATGCTCTGTCCTTGTAAGAAATGTCGACAGCTCTGTCCTTTCAGCACCTAATACTATCAATCTCTTTCAAGACATCTCAGACAGGAATGCTATTACTGTAATGGAGATATACCCAGTGCCCAATACAAAACACCTCAAGATCCAATGTTCCTCCCCTACAGAAGCTCAAAAAGTCTTGCACCATGGAATTAAAATCCTCAACACCAGCACTCCTCCCTATCTCATTAGTCCAGTTGACTATCTTCCTTTACTACAATGTTTCAAATGTTATAAGTATAATCACGAAACACGAAAATGTAAAAGCCCACAAATTTGCTCCAAATGCTCTGCTGAAGGTCATTTCTATACTCAGTGCTCTGCCCCTATCCTAAAATGCACCAATTGCCAAGGTGCTCACTCAGCAGTTGACAAATCTTGCCCTTTGAGAAAACAAACCCTAAAATCTCTTCGCAATAACCAACCTCGCACTCAAGCACACCCTCATTCCTCTTCTTCAACCTCCCATAACTTATCTCATCACCAAACAGCATCAGCCACCTCAATGTCCAATGCCAGTGTCCTTAATGCTTCACCTCACCAGCAACATCATCATAATACTGCACAACAAACTCAGTCCTCTCCACCTCTCTTCCCTCACCCACCACCTCCACCTTATTCTCCTCTTCAGAACCTTGCATATGAACGAGTCACTGCCTGTGTACAAGCTGCTTACTTGAAGGCCAAGGACGATGGCCGTGACTTTGCTGACTATCTTCCTATTTTTCTCACTCATAACGGCCTTCCTAGTATCTCTGTTCCTCCTACTCAGCTATTGCGCTCTGCTCCATTCTCGCCTACAGTCCTCACTCCACAAAACACCACGACTTCAGCTGAGGAAAATACTACAGTTCCCCCACAATGTCCTCCCAACCCACTCCTGACTGCTACAGAAAACGGTGCCACTGACCAAACAGCACATCCTGGACTATCCCAAACTGAAGCATCCATGTCAAAAGCACCTTCACCCTCTTCTCCCAACATTGTCCCCTCCACTTCTAATCTGACTTCAAACACTACAACCTCTGATACCTCTCACCCGGTTCCTGTCAACAAGCCTTCTGCCTTCCTCCATTCCCCAACAACTCCAGTGATTTCTTCTGTAACTCCTCTCATCTCGTCCCGAGCCCGCTCAGCAACCCGTTGTCTTACTCCCACCTCCCGCTGTCAATTTCCCACAATTCCTACCACCCTCCTCCAAGATGCACCCTCCTCAGTAACTGCCCAAGTCATTGAATCACGCAAACCTCATGCTCCTGTACATGCACAAAACCCCACCAGCACCCCATCAAAACCTAAAAATTCATAAAGATCATCCAATTTAATGTGCGGGCATATTTCTCCATTAGACACATGGTGTCAGATTTTATTAAGATCGAGAGACCTGATGTGCTATTATTAAATAGCACATACATTACGAACTCATATAAAATCAAACATTATGGCTACTCCTCTTACCAGTCACCAGATGAAGCACATGAAGGAGTTGCAATACTCATCCGTTCTTCATACAAACACGAACTCCTACACACTCATTGGCTTCACAAACATTTCCTAGCCATTAAAGTTCACACACAAATGGGGTCTCTCATCATCTGCACAACCTACACCCGTCCTAACACCGACATTCCCATGCAAGATTTCATAACTCTCTTCAACAACTCTCACTTGCCTGTTTTTCTGCTTGCAGACCTCAATGCACAACACCCTACATTCCACCACAATACCACAAATCAGCATGGCAGACAGCTTCACCAAATACACACCCAAAAACATCTATTCTTTCTTGGCCCTGATTTCCCCACTTGTTTCAAACATACAGGTTCTGGCCGGCCTGATCTCATATTCACCAACAGACACGGCAGCAACCTGCAACACTTCATTTCACCAGGGCCCATTACGGGCTCTGATCATATTCCCTTAATTCTCACAGTCTCCACAAATCCTATTCTCATCCCCAGCACTCCTCAATTCTCATACCATAGGGCAAACTGGGACATGTTCAAACAACACATTGATGACACTGATCTCACTTATGAATACAATGACAAACATCACACTGACATCGACACACAAGCACGCAACATACAAGACACCATCATTCATGCAGCAAACATCTCCATTCCTAAAACAGCACACAAACCACATTTCACTTTCACCTCCTCCTTTCGCTCAAAACGCCTCTTAGCTTGCTATCACACTAGATTCTTACAAAACATACATCGTCATGGACAAATACTATGGGACCAAACAGCATTAAAAAACCACATCCTTAACAGCCTAGATGAAGATCACACAAAACATTGGAAACACCTTATAGAACAAGCAGAACAATACAGAAAACTGACACCTCAAGAATTCTGGAAACAAATCAAACGATTACAAGGATCAACTCACACACCGTTTAAATACCTTCTACATAATAACAACAAAATCACTGATCCTGAAGGAGTTCTCAACATTTTTAAACACCACTGGGAACAAATCTTTCACCCACATCCTCCTGAACCATTTGCACGCCCCAACATTGAAATAGTCGAAGACTGGATACACCAAAATAGACAAGCAACTACACCAGACGACCTCATCCACCTTGAAAATCTCAATTCAAACACTGAACTACAGACTCCCCTAACTCTAGATGATGTCAAGACAGCTCTCATGGGCACTCGTCGTAGAGTCCCTGGTGCGTCTGGCATTGGACATATCCTTCTTAGACAACTCCCTGCTTCTATCATTACTGCTATCACTAACCTATTCAACGCCTCCCATGCCTCTGGATACTTTCCACTCAACTTTAAGTCTGCCACAGCCGTTCTTATTCCAAAACCTGGGAAACCCCACACTGACCCAAAGAACTATAGACCCATCAGCCTTCTAGAGACACTTGGCAAAGTCTTTGAAAGGCTGATCAACCAGAGACTTAGAACTCACCTTGAACACAATGACTTACTCACTAACAAACAGTTTGGATTTCGGCCTCACCTGTCCACTCACGACGCCTTAAACATCATGACTAACTACCTCAGTATCAATCAGCACCAAAGACTTAAGACTGCACTCATCACTAAGGACGTTGAGAAGGCCTTTGACACTGTTTGGCATGACGGCTTAAAATTCAAACTATGCAACAACTTTAATCTTCCTCTTATCACCACCAAACTTCTTTCGAACTACTTAGACAATAGGACAATGAGAATTGAGTTCCTCCGACAACACTCTGACTACTTCAACTTACATGCCGGAGTTCCCCAAGGTTCTGTTCTTGCCCCAACACTCTACATCCTATACATAAACGACATTCCTGACCCTGTTCATCACACTTCATTAACCATATGTTATGCTGATGATGTCTCTCACCTTGTCACCAGCAACACCATTGATAAACTAACAAACAGAGCACAAACAGAACTTGATGTTGTCACTGAGTGGGAGTACAAATGGCGTATAAAAACCAACTCCAGCATATCTAAAATCACCTACTTTTTCTGTAAAAGAACTATTCGCCCAATTCCTCTCAAACTCTATTCATACACTCAAAATCCTACTTATATCTCTGTATCTCCCTCCTCCACAGTCCTTGGACTCACATTTGATCGACAACTACTCTTTCACACACACATTACACAGAAACATGCAATAGCTCTTCAAGCCATGAAGAAACTATACAGACTTAGATTTGCAAAACCTGACACAAAAATGCACCTTTACAAAGCACTTATTAGACCTCTCCTAACATACGCTCCACTAGCTCTTTCTCTATCTGCACGTACTAACAAAATAAAACTTCAAAGAATACAGAATAGAGCACTAAGATGGGTACTCAACACCCGATGGCAAGAGTTAAATACCAGTCAAAGTCTCCATGAAAGTACGAACATTCCTGCCCTAAATACCTACTGGAAAACTTTATCAGACAAACAAATCGATAGACTACTCACTTATCATGAACAACACATTGATTTTCTCCTACACACTCTCAGACTACCACGAAACAATCATGACCTCTTCTCTACCATCCACGATCCTCCTCCTAACTCTGTATTTCGTTAAACTTTAGCTCTCAACACCCAGCATCCACTATCATTACATATTCAGCTCTCAACAACCAGCACAAACAATCCGTAAAAAGTTCAGCCCTGACGCTCTTGAGCCAATCACTGTGATGTTGTGAGTTTGTGATGTCCCGATGTTGTCACTGAAAACACCCGACTGAGTCCCTGCCTCGAATGCCGCAACCTAACGACACGCAGCTGGGTTTAGCCCTGGCACTTTTTCTCTTACAAATCTTCTTCCTCTCACCCCCCTTATCTTCTTCTGTCCCCACTTCCAAGCTCGCCCCTATGGGCATCTTCTCCTGTATTATTCTGATTCTGAGTCCTTTCCTTTGGAACTTCATAAAGAGGATCAGAGGAAACTCCTCCTCTTCTGCCTTTACATACATCACTCACAACAATCAAAACTACACCGATCCCTCAGAAGTAGTAGGCATATTCAAACAACACTGGCAGGACATCTTCAATCCCCACCCCCCACAGCCAACAGCAATACAAAACATAAACAGAGTAGAAACATGGATACGACACAACCCTCATGCCATCACACACTACCCTACCATTGACCTCACGACACTAGACGACTTAGAAAGTGACCTCACAGAATCAATACTACCTGAAGTAGTTAAACTCATGCTCAAGATCACCAGACGTAAAGCCCCAGGAGCCTCTGGCATTGGCCAAGCTCTCCTCAAGCAACTTCCAGACCCCCTAATCTTTGCACTCACAGACGTCTACAACGCCTCACTAGCATCAGGATATTTCCCAAGCCCATTCAAAGAAGCCACAGCAATCCTCATTCCAAAACCCCAAAAATCCCCGACAGACCCCAAGAACTACAGACCGATCAGCCTACTAGAGACATTAGGGAAAGTATACGAAAAACTCATTAATCATAAACTTAGGAATCACCTAGAACACAAAAACATATTGACAGACAAACAATTTGGCTTCAAACAACACCGCTCAACACAAGACGCACTGAACATAATAACAAACTACCTCTCCATAAATAAACACCAGAGGGCCAAGACGGCCCTCATTGCAAAGGATGTCGAAAAAGCTTTTGACACTGTATGGCACGACGGCCTACGTTACAAACTCTGCACTCTATTTCAACTATCTGACAACATGCAGAGGCTACTTTGCAGCTTTCTAACAAATAGAAAGATGCAAATCAAGTTCCTCAGCAAGCTGTCAGGTTACTTCAACCTAAATGCAGGTGTCCCCCAGGGATCAGTTCTCTCAGCAACCTTATACATACTCTATATAAACGACATCCCTGACCCAATATACTGGACATCAATGACCCTTTGCTACGCTGACGACGTAACCCAACTGATCACAGACTATACGATTAACGCCCTCACACGGAAAGCACAACAAGAAATAGACAAAGTCACCCTCTGGGAACACGACTGGCGAATAAAAACAAACCCCAACAAGTCTAAAATTACATACTTTTTCTACAACAAACGACGTAACCCTGACCCAGTAAAACTCTACTCTCAATCACCAGATGCAACCCAGATCCCAAGAGTCAACAAAACCACAGTACTTGGACTCACATTTGACTTTAACCTTCGCTTTCACACACACAACACCCAAGAAAGCTATAGCCTCAAACGCTCTATCAAAACTCTACCCACTCAAACATGCCTCCCAAGCCACCAAGCTCTATCTATACAAAACCTTATTCTCCCACTCCTAACATATGCACCGATCCCACTCACACTTGCAGCACCAACAAATAGGATGAAACTCCAGCGTACCCAGAACAGGGCTCTGAGATGGGTGTTCGATACCCATTGGCAGGACTTCACCACCAGTGAGGCCCTGCATGAGTGGGCGAACATCCCACCTCTGAACATAACCTGGGATACTATGGGGAAGAAACAGATTGACAGAATTCTCACCTATCATGACAACTACGACACGTTCCTCAGAAACGTCCTAAGCAGACCCAGACATACGCACAACCTCTTTAACCTGATCGACGATCCACCTCCTGCTCCGTCCTTTACATAACCCCTCTCCTATAATATCACTACTCAAATCACCAAACTTCCAACTATAGCCTCCTAACTCTTCTCCCCCCTCTTTAGGGGGGGGGGGACCAACTAGCTCCCGTTTTCTGGTGCCTTGGGTGGGGCACGATGCTGATTAACAGATCTAAGACCACATCTGTGTGAGCCTCCAGGGCACACCCAGCGAGGGCTGCTGTCTCCTGGGTGCTCAGAAAAGACGAAATGTTGTCACGGAGATCCGATTCCTTGCCTTCACTGCCTAGTCTGGTCATAACGATTTCAATGCCATGCAGCTGGGTCTAGCCCTGGCACTTTACCTCATACTGAAAACCCTTCCTCTCACCCCCACTAATTCTTCCCCTATCCCCACTTCCACGCTCACCCATTAGGGTATCTTGACCTATATTTAAATGAATGAATGAATGTCCTTTCCTCCATCATCACATCAAGCAGGAGAGGAAGCTTGCACCTAGCACTGCCGGGTGGGTAAATATTGAGCAGCAACGTGAGCGCTTCCCTCCTGATTTCTAGCGTGGTGCCTGCATAGGCATCATGCTTTTCAGAGTGAAGGTGCGGTTCCGAGGAACCGACACCACTTTTAACAAGGCCGAGATCATGGACCTATTGACCTCGACCTCTGGGGTAGCACCCATCGACGTCGTTATAGACATTAAGGGACCCCAAATTCTCTTCAGTAGTGCAGCTGCACTAGAAGCCCTTTTCACCACAACATCGACCACTGCACTCGAGGCAAAGGGGCTAACACTCCTGCCTCCCCTCCAGTTCCAGGCTGTAAGAACAATATTCATCCACAGAGTGAGTGCCATCATCGCCGAACAGCCCATCACTGAGATCGCGAAGAGCATAAACGCTCTGAACCGGTCTCTCACAGCCATCTCGGCCCACCTCATCCAGCAGGGTGAAAGCGGGAGGCCAACCCTCAAGGTCACCCTCAAGACTCCAGCAGAGGCTACTCTCGCGGCCGACAACGGACTCAGATGCTGTGGAGTGGCCTGCACACCACACCAGATCACCAGGCAGCGTTACTTCCGCCTTCGTCAAAGTTTTCGGTGTTATCAATACACCCACTACGCCCAGAAGTGCCCAAACAGGCTGCAGAAATGCAGCATTTGTACTGGAGAACACCATCACAGGACCTGCACAGCCACCATCAAGCGCTGTCTACTTTGCAACGGAGAACACACAGCCGTCTCTCAAGACTGCCCCTCCAGGCAGGAAGAAATAACGAAAATGATCGACGCCAGACCTCGCAATCCTACTCCAAGAGTGAAATCTTTCAACATTCAAGCAGAAGCCTTCCCAGCACTCCCGACAAGTGGCGCCGCGAGCGGCCCACAACTCGACTACTGGACCAGCAGCTCCCGCGCCAGCCACTCAAGGTCACAGACAACACCTCTCAACCCAGCCAGCCAGCCGTCCTCACTTACGCCGCCTGCAGCCACCCCTGATAGCACTGTTGCAGCCCTGATACACTTCGCAACGGCGCTCTCAGGTGAAGATCTCTGACTACGATATGAATTACTCAAGGAACTATACAAGGAGAACAACCTACCACCGTTTGTGATACCAGAGGCCATGTTCACCTCCTGCTCTACTACAACAGAGGCCAACCCTACACCAGCCACTCCTGCAAACCCGACTACGGCAAACGACAGCACCCCGACGGCTTCTCAACCGATCTCAACATCTGCTGAACCATCAACTGTCATCGCACCTGAACCCAAAGTGACTACCAGCATAGCAGACCCGAAAATGTTCAACCCATACACTACTGTCATTAGTTTTGTCGAAGAAAACACCGACCCGAGAATGCAAGAATTCCATGTACCACTGCGGGACCCAGTATATGAACACGAGGACGGCGACGGCTTCGAATTGTCAGAATACGACCAAGAATCGATCTACCCAGTAAGCCTAGAAGGTCTGCAATCCCCACGCAGATTCCTGATTCACGACCCCAAGGACACAGAAGATCCATTATCAATCCTGGACGTGGAAGCAGGAACAATAACGAAGAAACACAGAAACGGCGAGGAAACTGTTACCAGGGTAGTAACTCGCATGAAAACCCTGATGTACAACAGCGTATGGCGAGCAGTAAAAGAAGAACTGAACGAATATAAAGTAGCGACAAGACCCACACCTTCACCAAGCACGCCAACAGACCAAACTCCACGCAAGAGAACAAGGAAAAATAACAAGCCTAGCTTCAGCACCAGACTCGCCCGAAGGTAGCCGCCTTCACCCCCCCCCCCACCTCTTTAGGGGTATAGGGACCTAATTTTGCTCGTTTTGAGGTGGTGGAACCCCCTGCAAGCTTCGGAGCAGACCAACGTGCAGGACAGAAGACGGAAGACTCCAGCTTCAAAGAAGAAAGAAGACTTCAGCTTCAAAGAAGAAAGAAGACTCCACACATCATGAGGAAAGAAGACCTCACACCGCCGCCCCTCCCTCGGGACCCTGCCCGCCAAGCCTAAGCCGACCAGGTGTTCAAGTAGCCTCATATTCAGCCGCGCAGCTGGGTCTAGCCCTGGCTCTCTCTCTACAACTCCGACACTTCCTCTCACCCAAGCTATTCTTCACCTATACCCACTTCAAAGCTCACCCGAAGGGTATCTTGTCCTATATTTAATTCAATTCGATTCGTCCTTTCCTCCCAGGTGGGGCCACAGCACGTGCTTGCGCCCTGTGTCTCCCTGCCTGGCTTTTTTGCTATGCCGATCCACTGCTAGAACCTCGTGATAGTGCGAGTCAACTAGCAGTGGGGGTTGCCCTCGAGTAATACTTTCAGGACTCACGAATACTTCGTATTTGTGCCAAACCGGGTTCAATTAGCCTGCTAGGAACCCGGAATTACGCCTCTGACAACCGAGCTCCAACCCACAGCTCACGAGCCTAAGATCCACAGCTCCACGGAGATCACAGCTACCCAGCTGAGTCAACCCACCACCACCTCCTCCACCAGACCACTACCTCACCTAAAATGCACTGCCTTCGCCTCCTCTATGCTCTTGATCCTCCCCCTGACCCTGACGGAATAGGACAGAAAATCTACATGATCACCCAGACTCCTTACACCTCCATCACCCCCATTGACAAAGGAATAAAGCTCTTTCTACCCTCTGAATCTGACCTCTATGCTTGCCTCACCCCGAAAGCCCGAACAGGACTACAGACACTTGGACTCACCCCTGCACTGACACTGGAACAGAAACATAATTGCACTGCTGTTGCCTTCAACGTAGATGTTACGTACTCCTAGCAGAATACGTATATAAATTTAAAATAAATATTATTTTATTTTTTCATTGCATGTATATGTACACACATTGTGCTTTGGGTAAATTGTCGTATGGTTTGGCAGCGTCAGTGGACAGGAGAGCGGTTGTCTCTGCACACGTCTATTACTTGATTGATACGGGAAAGCTGGACCTGTTCAGTTTGAGAGTTCCAGATGTCACTTTTATTTAGTTAGGAAATGTTTTATATACTGTAATTAAACAGGTGTCATTGTACTTATATATTTTGTAAGTAACTATTATATGTAACTTGCAGTCTTATGTGTTTTGAGAACAAGTGGTTGTTCAATTAGTTTATAATATTAAAAAGTCCTTAGTTTCCATCCCTCATCCTGGGATGAGGCAGACGGGAGTGAGAATGTGGGTGGCGACAGAGCGAGAGTTCAGTAGCTTCGGGGAACTAGGAGGAGTAACAAGTGGGAGATAAGTCTGTTATTATTCATTTGTTGCCATAATTACTATTATATATATTGTGCCATGACTATACAATCATATTCTATAAGTTAACTTTACCATCTGTGTTTTTATATTATACTGTTTTGAATATATAGCTATCATATTGTGTATCTATTCTTCAGTCCTAAACGAAGATTGTTAATTATGTGCTCATTACCTATTAGGGGTTATACTGGTGATTCGCTATTGAGAACAGCAGTTGTGTCGTATCCCTAGACTTATTAAAGTTTGGCTGCTGTAGGATCACGAGCCGTAACGTACGATAGGTAACAGTAGACACCACCCTCCTCTCCACGATTACAACTTTAGACAAACAACGTACTGCCGACATAGGAAAAGCCAACATCATCATCATAGAAGATCTCTTCCACCCACCAAACACAAAGATCCTCAGAATCCGATGCTCCTCCCTCACTGAAGCTGAATCCCTCCTCACACATGGCTTTAAAGCAGACCACATTTCCATCCCACATTATAACCTCAAGATGAGCACATACCAATCCATTACACAATGCTTCAAGTGCTATGGATTCAACCATACCACCAGGCAATGCAAGGAAAAGGAACAAGCCTGCTCCTTATGCGCCAACAAAGGACATTTCTGGAAAGACTGCACAGAAGGTTCACGATGCTGTATAAACTGTAGTGAAAACCATCCTGCCACCCACCACAATTGCAAAATCAGGGTGCAACTCATCAAGGCAATGAAGAATAAGACCCCAAACACACTACCCCAATATCAGGCCCAGACAGCACGCCAGCTCTATCCCCAAAACCTCACTAACCAGCTTCACCGCCCCAACACACTTCCCCAAAATGCTCAAACAATACCCATCAACCCTCAAGGTAGAGGTGCCCTGCTCCCCACCCCCCAGGTTTCCCACCTCTCCAAACCCACACCACCAGCGGACACCATCTCGCAAACCACCATACTCAGGCCCCCCCCTCCCCCCCCTCACCCACCAACAGACGACACCCCGAGAATAGTGGCAGCTATCATAATAGCACAGATATCAGCACAAGGAGACACGAGGAAGGCAATTTCCAACATTCAACTAATCCTACTAGCAAACAACCTCCCTCCAATAGTCATCCCTCCCAGCTTGGCGTCACAACCAGTACAACCCCTAACACCTCCCCCATCACCCCACAAGCACCAAACCCAGAACCATATACACCCTCCCCTGACACCCAGGTCTCTAACTGCTTCTCACAGACCATCCTCCCCATGACAGCTACCCCTCTTCAGTCAAAAAGATCAAGCTCACCAAACACAAAAGAACTCTCCAAGTGAAAAGAACAAACTCACCAAAACAAAACAAAAAATTTCTGCATGCAAGACGAACAACCCCAATACACAAGAAAACCAACCCATCAATAAAAAGGACATCAGATACCAAGAAACATGTAACCTCCCTCACCTTAGCCCACACGCCCAACACGTCAACTCACCTCACGCCCAACACGCTAGCCAACCTCACGCCCCTAACCCAATACCACACAGGTACAAAGCCCAAAATCCCACAAAATCAGCCCCAAACGTGTCCTTTCTCAGCCAAGAGGACTAACACCTCCCCAGACCACTCCCTCACCCCTACACCAAAACTTCCTAAATTCATATCGGAAACCATGCAAAACGGATGTCAAACATATCTCCTACCCAAATCTATAATTACCAAATCTATCTACACAACGAATCAATCCACAAAGAAGAACCTCTCCGGTTCAAATGCCACAAACACTCCCCCATCAAGTCAGTAAACAATGAAAATCACACAATTTAACGTTAGAGCATACTACAACATCAGACACCTAATAGCTAACTTTGTGGAGAATGAAAGACCGGATGTGCTGCTACTGAACAGCACATTCGTGACGAACTCTCACAAAATTAGACATTTTGGCTTCACAACATACCAATCTCCTGATGAAGCATACGAAGGGGTTGCTATTCTGATAAAGAACACCTATAAACATGACCTCCTCACTACCAACTGGCAACACAAACACTTCCTAGCAGTCCGCATTCACACTCAACACGGGCAGATGATCATTGGTACCACATACATTCGTCCAAACTTAGGTCTCCCCCTCCAGGACCTAAACACACTCTTCAACCACACACACATACCAGTCTTCCTCCTAGCAGACCTAAATGCAAAACACCAAACGTTCAACCATCGCCAACACAACATGCACGGTCAACAACTACACCAACTCCACCAAACAAATGTTACGGACCCGAGCCCAACATCTGAGCACGGAGCAGTGACGACCGTGCCATCTGTGGGTCAGCTCCTGAAACCCCTCCAAATGGACGACGGACACCTGGTGAGGACGAGGTGTACTGGCCACAAGGGCAAGTTTCCACTCCTGATTAGCTCATAACACAGCCGCTGCTGACCTCTGGTGAGGTGGAGCCTAGACAGCAACGCCATCTATGGAGTAGATACGTCGGGCGTTTGTGTCTAAGCCGGTAAGTGACATGCCCTAGTGTTGTCTCTATTATTGATGACGTGTCTGCTTACAGAGTCGACCTGGGACTGCTGTAATGGAAGTTGAGTCAGTCTACCCAAGGCAGCCGTCTCGTCACCAAGTGTTTGCTGCAGCAGCTGTGAGTCGCCCCCGGATGAACACTGTGGTGTTACCCTGCCTGTGAAGCAGCAGTTGAAGGATTGTCATACCCGGGACTGACTGGTGGAGACGCTTAACCACTGGGGTGTTGTGGAAAGGAGAGTGATCTGTGGTATCACACGAGGCTCCTGACTAGGGTTCGCTACCTTAGTATCGATCGTGGACTGGCCTAACCAGCGTCGCTGATTTGGAACCTGCCAGCTATTTGCTGGACTTGTGGTTGACGGGCCTCCACAACGGTTGCCTCCAGTGGAACTGTGTTTTGGCTGGCCTGTGGCCGGGGTAGCCTCAAGATTCTCGAAGGATTCGTCGTGAGGCCACAAGAGCACCAAGGACTTGGCATCGTGAGCACCGTGAAGATCCAGAGTCTTCAGAAGAAAACAGTGTATATAATAGTATTTATAACCCCCCCCCCCCCCGTGTAATCTTCTTATATATATTTATTGGTGACGGTAATTATATTATTAAGTTTTTGCCTTTATTTCCCTTCCCCTTTTATTTACTTGCGTTACGGATCTCATCCCTTGAAAGCCACTACTGGCTTGGGGCCGGATACCCTTCCTCTAACAACATCAGAGTAAGAACCCGGTTGCGACCCGAGAGGGGCCTGTAACATAATTGGCATCCCAGCGGGATCCGACCCCTTGTCAAGTATGTTTGACAGGGGTGGTGAAGTGGCGTAATCCCTGTAAATAATTACCCCCGTGTGTGACTATTAGGACGTTATACGTCCTGTGCGGTGCTCGCTGTGATTAAGTGCAATATTGTGTAGTGCGGTGCCCGAAGTAATTACGTGCAATATTGGCAAGTGAGGCGCCAGGTGCGATAAAGTGCAATATTGACGTAGAACAGTGCTCGGGGCGTTAAGTGCTAACGTGAAAGCGGTGTGTTAAGTGCCAGTTAAGTGCTTCCATCTCGTGACAATGGCAGAAAAATCGACCATCGACGATCTGGACGATGTTCAGGCTTTTCTGAACAGGGAGGACTGTCTTGCCAGATTGAAATATCTGGGCAAACAGGAACTCGTACTGGTGAGTGCCTACCTGGAGATCAAGATACGTGCCAGTGATTCCCGTGTGGAGATCTTGTCCAAGGTTCACCGGCATTTGAAGGCCGAAGAAAAACAGGAAGATGAGGCACAAGGTACAAAAGAAGGTGAGGAAATAGCTTCCACTGAAAGGAAGATAAAGGCAGTGACATTGACAGCGATGCAGGTGAGCTGAATATAAGTTTACTTACAGTCAAAATGCGTGCCTTAGAAATGAATCGTGAGATAGAATGGAAGAAGTTAGAAATAGAACGGGAATTAAAAGATAAAGAAATGGAGATGAAAGAAAAAGAATTGGCGATGAGGCGTTTAGAATTAGAACGAGAAAGAGAAAGAGAAGAGCGAGAAAGAGAAGAGAAACGAGAAAGGGAAGAGCGAGAAAGAGAAGAGAGACGAGAGAGAGAAGAACGAGAAAGAGAAAGAGAAGAACGAGAAAGAGAGAGAGAAGAGCGAGAAAGGGAAGAGAAACGGCGAGAGAGAGAAGAAAAGAAAGGACAGGGACAACATGAACTAGAAGTATTGCGGTTAGGTGGTCGGAGGCCAACGACGGAATCGGTAAGGAACATCAAAATGGTCCCGAAGTTCAACGAGAAGGAAGTTTCGAAGTTCTTCGCAGCCTTCGAGAAAGTCGCTGCCTCTTTGGAGTGGCCAAGGGAGAATTGGGCCATCATGATACAGTCAGTCTTGACTGGGAAGGCCCAAATCGCCTACTCCACGTTATCCTTGACGACTCCGGCGATTATGACAAGGTGAAGGTCGTGCTCATGGCGTACCAATTGGTACCTGAGGCTTACAGGCAGAAGTTCAGGAACCTGAAGAAGACCTCAGAGCACACTTTCACCGAATTCGCCACAATCAAGGAGCGACTTTTCCAGGAGTGGTGTGCCTCTCGGAAGGTGGAGACCAAAGAAGACCTGGAGCAGCTCATACTGTTAGAGGACTTCAAGGATTGTTTGTATGGAGACCTGAAGACGTACTTTAGAGGAAACAGCAGGTGGAGACCTTGAGTGCGGCAGCCACCATGGCTGAGGAATACATCTTGACGCACAGGCCTTCTGCTAAGTACGTCCCGAGGCATTACCAACGCCGGTTGACAAACCTCATGACGAAGAAGAGACCGCCGTCCCACAAAGCGCTAAGAAGACGCCCCCAAGTAGCCCTCGAAGGACGAGTCCTAGCAGTCCGAAACACCGGAGTCCGAGGAGGAATGTGGTGTGCTGGACTTGTGGGCAGAAAGGGTATGTAGCTGCTATGTGCCGAGGCAGAAGAGGTAGCGGCGCACGAAGGGAGGTGATGTTGATGAGCTGTGTAACATCACCAGCAGGAAGCCAGTCTACGACTACTCAGGAAGAACCAAGTTTGTTCGCCCCTCACACTTCAGGCGGGTATGTATCGAGTGATCATACTGGTAGAGCAGTTGTAGTGCTCAGAGATAGTGGAGCAGCCCAGTCCCTGATCGTGAGAAACTCGTTACCCGAGGGAATGAGTGTGGACGGGAGACCAGAGGTTGTCCTGGTTGGGTTTTCCTAGGACGCAGTACATCGCCCCCTTAGTGCCGGTACATCTCGACTCGCCTTACTTCAGCGGCACATGTGCGTTGGCAGTAGTCGATACCCTACCTCTAGCAGGGATTGACGTGGTACTAGCCAACGACCTGGTGGCAGATTGGAGCATCAATCATCCCAAGGTTGCGGACGAGTCAGCCGGAACACCAAGGTCTGAGGTAACAGCAGGCAGTGGTAATGTCCAGGTACAGTCAGACCCGGAATCAGGTAATATGTTTAATCCTTCCTCTCACCTACAGATCGACAACATCCTAGCAGAGTCTCCTGATTCTTCTCCCAATAAGGAACATGAGGTTACGATGGCAGATGCAACTGAGCATGAAGAGAGGTCTCGTGTGCAAGTACCCACGGATACCAAAGAGTCTGGAGCGAAGGCGGATGTGTACTTGCGGTATGGCAGGTACAGCGTTCATTGAACCGGCCAGAGATTCCCCAGACGTCAGAGGTATGTGAGGTATGTGTGAAGGTTCTAGCGCCCTCTTTAGTCCAAACCAGGCTAGTAGATATTGCCGGCTATGGACATGACAGGCTCAGGAAGCTTATCCCTAAGTTGACCAAATGTTTCTTAGCGGTGTTTTGTTTTGTTCTCCTATGTGTTCTCAGTAAGGACCAGTGGACGACCCGACAGATGATGGCTCCCTTGAACATCGCGAAGAGATCCCAGGGATTAGAGACGTGCACTGTGAGTGTTGCAGTCAAAGGAGGGGCCTGGAAGGTGATGGTTGATACAGGAGGTACGAGAGGTGATATTATGAGTGATTGTTTCCGACAGGTTGACACCCCCCGCGTGATGGCTGAGTCTGGATTCAGCGTTATGTGGAACGTTGGTCGACCTGACGGTGGCAGAGCGAATGCCATCCTCGATGTACGAGCAGCCCTGTTGGAACTAGGTGTGAGCCTAGTAGAGGCGTATGCTGTGAGTACTGATTTAACTGTCGCTGTCACTCTAAATAATCCAACCCCTGTATTCCAGGTTCCCGTCTCCCTGAAGGATCGCCGGACCGGTACTAGAAATACCGTCTGTAACCAGCCATCAACGATGCCACGACACAGGGAGGTGTTGATGTCGCCCAAGATCGAGTCTATACCGATCCGTACTCGAGACACGTTGTAACAAACTAGGCTGTTGTAAGAATTATCCAGAGTGGTTTATCGACAAAAGAGAATGGGAAGCTGAGCCGCATGGTGACCTGACCCCCAGGGGAATTCGCGGTGGAAATAACCGACGCTTTGTTCATAGCTGCGTATAATGAACCATCCTATAGTATTCAGTAATTTAGAGAAAATTGGCCTTTATTCATTTTGCATTAAAATTGTATTGTATAATAGTACTGGATACAATATCAAGAGTATTCTAATTATTGAGTTTAAGTCACCATCAGTGACGTCACGAATCAGATCTAACTTATAAGGCGGCGGTCATAGGTCAGCAGGGTTGACAGGTCTACTATTTCTCAAAGTTTTAATAACCATTTTTGTGATCGGGAACAGCTCTGCCGTTAGATGTTTGTAATTTAATTCGGTAAAATAATTCAACCAGTCTGGATCAATTAAGTACAACAGAGGTTAATTGTTATAACTTAAACCTGCTAGTAACTTGGTAAAACTTTGACTAGGCGGAAGGATACAATGTTCTGTCTGGGCTAGCCAGACGAGGACAAATCAGTGTGGTCACGGAAGCAGCTGGGAGAGGTCAAACATCTTACCTCTCCCCGAGACCAGCCAACATCTTAGCTGGAAAACATAGAGGTATAGTTCCTATGGTTATGTATAGAAATAGTCTCATTGCCATTCAGGTCAAGTAGGGAGTGTTAAAGTGACAGGGAGTGAACATATTTAGATTTTGTTTTAGTTTTCTTTTAATAAATTAAATTTGTTAAATTTGCATTTTCATTATTTCCATGTGTTTTATGTGTAACTTGTCCTGGTCACGTGGTCCACACGAGGTAAAGTTGGATTGGGCGCCGATTCTAACATCGAATCGGAATTATCATTACCGTGTAATTTATTCCACACTCAAGGTCATCGTTTATAGTGGGGATCAAGCCCTAGGTTGATTAATTAGCGTGATCGATCCAGACCTCGATCATTGCTCTTGTGTACTGGTCTGGTGGTGGTGGTGGCAGCAGAGGCGACTCTAGGGTTTTGCTCAGAGCCTAGGTCACGTCATACTGGGTGTAGAATCCTAAGTCGGTCAATCGTCTTAGGACCACGTGGCGTGGAGTTGGCTTTGGTAAAAGTTTTGGAGTCCCTTGGTAGAGAATAAAAGTAAGAATACGGGTAGAGGGAGTAGAAGAAGGAAGTAAAGAGAGAGGAACCCAACCCGTGTTACAATGGTGCACAGCGGTGGTTTCAACAATTTTGTTTGAAATTGTTGAAAGGCTCACGCGTCTAGCCGTTCGAACACGTGCGCGGATGCTAAGGAGACAGCCGCGGGCCAGGATTAGCAGTGCGCCCCACAAGTGCGTTTGAGTGGGGATTGGCGAATCTTGGGTCATGCGGGCTGATATGATTAAGGTTAGTTAGTAAGATTAGGCTGTTAAAATTAGATTTATTGAAAAGGAGACCGCTCCGAGTTGATTGGACTGGGTACCATACTCGACCCATTGCAATTAATTCAGAGGTGTTGGGAGCCGCCATACTCTCAACAGCAGTTCCTTGAGGGCTGTCGGGGGCGGATATATCTGTGGGACGCCAGTAGATAGTCCGAGGGCGTTATTAGACGACCCAAAACGCTAGGAAAAACGTAATCCGTGAAGGGCGTTGCGGCCTCCGAGGGACGGACTAGTAACCTACCTAGCAGCGATTCAACAACTAAGTGATCGCACACTTAGTGGAGGTTGAGTCGTCCCTAGTCATAATTGTTGCTGAAAGCTGCGTGTCGCTCTGTTGGAACCTAGAGGTGTGGCCTCTAGGCTAGGTGTGGTACGGCGAGCCGGTAGGACAATTATAAGATTAAGTCGAGTGCATTTTTGAATTAAGTATACTTAAATTTATAAAGTAATTTCCGTTTATTTGCGTTGTTCTAGATTAATTTTTTTTCCCTTAATTCAATCCCCGGTTAAAATTTTTCAAGTGTTTAGCGTTTTCTTGCATATTAGGCTAAGTGCGTACGTTAAGTTTTGTTATTCCCTGTTGTATTAGTCTAAGTCAGAGTTGTTGCTAGAGTGTAGTTAATCCTCTGGACTTAGGGCTATATGTCGGTCACGATAGATAAGTGAAGGAGTTTAAGGGATAGTAAGTTGCGTGTAAATGTTATGTCCGTGGAATATTTCTAAGTATTTTGGGATAAGTTTTCGGCTAAGTCGATGTCGGAAAGTCGTTAACTGTAATTAATTTGTATTCGTGGGTCACGTGTATGATCTGGGTCATTAGGATTCCCCAGTCGATGCGAGTGATTTTCTAGTTTTTACCAGTAAGACGGTAGAATTGTGTTTGTAGACTTAGAATTCTGTTTTCAGTAGAAACGTAGGTGGAAAATTTTCTAAGTCCAGCTTGGGCTAGAATCTGACTTTTTGGCGGAAATTCTAATTTTCATGTTTCGTGTATTCGGGTCAGTATTACTCTCTAGTGCGCGCAAGGGACGTAATTCTGTCGTAAGCATTAAACAGTGATAATTACATTTTTGCCGAATTTAGTTATTTTTCGAGAAAATCGTGTGTAATTTTGTCAGAGTCCATTTGAGGTGAAAATCTCGGATTTTGACGAAAATCGAATTAGTGAGTGTTGAAACCGCCCGAAGTGTCAGTATTGTTCTGTATACAACGTCAGTAGTAAATAATAACGTATTTATATCTGGAACGAGAAACCCAAATTTTTGTGAATTAAAGGAGTTTTGTGATATTTGGGGTGATAGAATTTTTTCCCTCGGAGTCAGAAAATTGGCAGAGTCCAGCAATTGAGTAAAAACGCAGTTTTTGATAAAAATTCAATTTTTAGTAAGCATATATAGGTCCTGGGTGTCTATATTAATCGCTAGAGCGGTTTATTAACGTAAAACTAGTTATTTTCCTTCAGAACAAAAATTTTGATTTTTCAGCGTTTAAGCGAAAAAGCGCGGGACTTAGTTTTTTTCAGCGCAGCTGGTCCCGCTCCATCAGTCATCAGTGGCCACGCTGCTCACTTCAAGTGCGTTTAGTATTCAAGTACAGTAAATATTCTTTATTAATCCATCACGAGTGCTGCGCGTTAGTTGCGTTATCATTTAAATTGTTTTATATAAATTAGATTCTTTAATTTTTTTAACGTAAAGGACTTAGGTTTCAGCAATAGAACTGCGGGATATTTCACGGTCAGACACGAGTGCGGGGCAGACACTCATTCATTGGATTCACTTCAGCGATTCTCTCGATAAATCGTTGTATTTCCTATTTTGGGAATTTAGTAGTTTTCTCTTAGAATAGAGTTGTGATTTTTTTTATTGTGTAAGATCACGGTTGTAGTGAGTCCGGGTCGAGGGTGTACTAAAGGGTAGTTTAGAAGAGACGTGGCACACCAGGAATCACAGAAAATGTTTAACCCAGATAATGACCAGTCAGTAGGGACCAGTGGGAATGGGAGTGTAGAGGATAGAACCTCTTCCGACACCACTGGGGACCGCTCAGGTAGCTCAACTGGCACCACAGGTGGGGTCAGTGGGACTGAAGCGACGAGTTCACGGGTTCTGCATGGGACTGGGCAGTCGAGGGTATCTTTCCATCCCTGGAGAGATACTATTATTGACATGAGTGGGGAGTCTTGCGAGGAGTCGTCCCATGAGTGGGGAGAGCCGTCTTGGGTTCCCCCACAAATAACATCGACGCCATGCCAGCAGGGTAGACAGGGGGCCTCAGTTAGTATGGCAGGACGTCCCACTTCGCTCGGTAGAGAACAGCAACCCGTTCAACGGGAACATGAACAACCACACCAACAGCAGGAACTACCCAACATAACACCAATACCACAGCACCCACAACACCTAGGTACACCTCATCCGTCACTACAACAACCCCAACCCCACCTCCCATACCTACCCCATCCTCAATTCCCATACCAACCCCCATTCCCATACCAACCCCATCCCATTCCATACCAACCCCATCCCATCCCATACCCATTCCAACCCCAGGCCACCCATACCCATTCCAACCCCAGGCCACCCCATACCCATACCCATACCCATTCCAACCCCAGGCCACCCATACCATTCCAACCCCAGGCCACCCCATACACCCAACCTCAATCCACACCCCAACCCGAGGCCACCCACACCATACCTCAGCCTCAACCCCAACCTCAATCCACACCCCAACCCGAGGCCACCCACACCATACCTCAGGCCAAACCCCAACCTCAACCCAGTTCCCAACCCCGGGACCCACCCACTGCCAGTAGCTCCGCGTCACATACAGAGGGACTTGTGAGTCTGATTCCCAAGTTGACTCTGCCGACACTCAGAGGTAGGGAGTTGTCGCTTATTAAGGTGGAACGCAACCGCCAGGTGGAAGACTGGCTTTGTGAAATTGGTTCGATGCTGGAAGCTGTCCCGGGGGATAGATCGAAAATTGCTCTCGCTATGGGGGCTTGCGTGCACGTAGCCGGTCCACTGGCGGGATTTACAGAGTTTCAGCACCTGACATCTTGGCCTCAGTTTGTCCAAGCGATTAGGGACAGATTCAAAGACAAGGTTTCAGAGGATGAGGCTTACTTTTATCTCGAGTCACTTAAGAGGGATGACCGAAGCACTGTCAAGGATTTCGGGTCAATATTAAAGAGAAGGGTTGACGACCTCACTAAGGAACTGGGGTTCGATTCGAGTCAGGCAGAGCAATTCGCTAAAGAGTTGTTCTGCAAAACGTTACCTTCCGATATGGGGCCATTGTTCCTTGCGGGGAGAGCGGGTGTGAGTTAAAGACCTAGTCCAACAGGCCGCCACAGCCCTAGACAGGCAGACGCGCGCAGGGACATCGGGCACTCAGTTGTCGCCATACGTAGAGGCGGTAAGTAAAGGCGAGGGAGCCAAGCCGAGTCACTGTGGCGCGGGTTCATCAGGCAGGAGGCAGCCCTCAGCGGCAAGTTCGAGCCACCCTGCGCGGGGTAACAACAGGGATCCGCGTAGGTGTTACTCCTGCGGGATGCGTGGGCATATACAGAGGGACTGTAAAGTCACTATTACGAGAGCATGAAAGCAGTCTCCTAGTGATGGTAGGCCTACTTTTGAGGTGAAAGTGGAAGGTGTGAGATTGACAGCTTTTGTTGATACAGGAAGCCAGGCAACGGTAATTAAAAAGTCAGCCTTCAGCAATTTTAAGTATGCACGTCTTCAACGTTGCGCAAAGACATTAACAGCAGTCAATGGGGAAAAGATTGAGATCGTAGGTCAAGGTACAGTTAATTTTGAGATTGATGGGGAATTGCAGCCTCACACATGTACGATCGTAGAGAACCTTGATTTTCCTGGTCACATCTTAATGGGAACTGATTTTCTGTCGCGATTTGATTATTCCTTGTCTGCTCAAAAAGGGGCTAGGAACTGCAGGTTGCAGTTGGGACAGACTTCCTACCCAGTGGAGATGATCGACCATCCCCCAGTTGTAGCTTCAATTAAGAGGAAGCTGAAATATAATGCGCACTATCCAAAATTGATTTTTAAGTCTCTTCCAGACACAGTTAAGAGGTCATGCGCATTGCATGCATTGACCAAACAGAGTTGCCCACCACATTCTGTTAAATTTATTAAAGTAGCCGTGGGACGTCACATACAACCAGGTACCACCCTTCAGGTGGCTGGGAGATGTGATAGTTTATTAATTCCTCATCACTTAGTTGTAGTGCTCGATAAAGGTGCACTCATTCCAGTTGTCAATCTTTCACATAAGACTTTTCGCTTCAGGGCAGGTGATAGGGTATCTCAGGGAACCATGGTGGAGGACACAGAAATCTTTCACCATGAGTCAGCTGAGACGCCAGCCGTCACTGCACAATGTAGTGCACTGAATATGTTGAACACTAAAACACCATCCAAAGTACAATACGAGACGAGAAATGTTGCACAGAATGTAGAGGAAGTGGAAAAATTAATTTCAGCACTTGATTTGCAACATGTTGCACAGGCGGATAGGAAGGCACTGAGAGGAGTTTTACGAAAATTCCCGAAATTGTTTGCGACAGAGGATGACCAGATTGGTCTCCTTGATAAGATCGAGCACACCATTCCAACTGGTGACCATTTGCCTGTGTACACAAGACAGTGGAGGTTGCCGGAACAGGCAAAGAACATTATCAGGGAGGAGTGCCAGAAAATGTTGAGACAGGGCGTGATAGAGCCTAGTACGTCACCGTGGCTCTCTCCTGTTGTGCTAGTTCGGAAACCGGACGGTAGTTATCGTTTCTGTGTTGACTACCGGAAGGTGAACGAACTAACTAAGGGTGATGTGTATCCGTTGCCCCGAATACAGGAGATAATAGATCAATTTGGTGCTGCTAAGTATTTCTCAACTCTTGACGCAAAATCGGCGTATTGGGCGATTCCGGTGGCAGAACAGATAGGGAAAAAACAGCATTCTCGGATGGTAGGCACACTTATCAATTCCGTAGGATGCCGTTTGGTTTGAAGACAGCGCCTTCGTCGTTTCAGAGGGCCATCAACTTTATCCTTAGTCCGGTACTGGGTAGGCATTCTTTAGCGTACCTGGATGATGTTGTGATATATTCCAGGACGTTTGAGGAACACCTACAGGACTTGACTGAGACTTTGAAGTTGTTAGATCAGGCAGGTTTCAGGCTGAATGTTCAGAAGTGCACCTGGCGGCTCAGAAATTCAAATTTCTGGGGTTCCAGGTGTGCCCAGACGGTATCCGACCTGACCCAGATTCTTGCCGCGCCATTGCTGACATGCCTACTCCAAGGACAGCAAAGGACGTGCGTAGGTTTTTGGGGGCGGCCGGATATTTTCGTCGTCATATTGAAGGTTTCGCTGGCATTTCAGCACCCCTGACTGATCTGACAAAGAAAAATGCGAAGTTTGTGTGGAAATCTGAACATGACGAGGCCTATCGCAAACTGAAAGACCAACTAATCACGACACCGGTATTGGCTATTCCTGATTTTGAGAAAGAGTGGGAAGTGCACACTGACGCCAGCGGTATTGCTATTGGCGGGTGCTTAATTCAGCGAGACGCAGATAATTTACCCCATCCAGTAGCCTATTTCAGTAGGAAGGTCAAAGGACCTGAAGTTCGTTATTCAGCTACGGATCGGGAGGCACTGGCAGTAGTAGAATCAGTTAGGTATTTCGAGCCTTACCTATTTCAGCGGCATTTTGTAATCTACACAGACCATCGAGCGTTAACACACATATTTAAAAAGCGAACGAAATGCCCACGAATGTCACGCTGGTCTCACGAACTTTCGGCCCACTCATTCCAGATCTTGTACAAGCCTGGTCCAGCACATGTTGTGCCAGATACGCTAAGTAGAAATATAGCGGCATCAGATTAATGAAAATATTGAAACCATTCCATCAGATAAAATGAGAGAATACCAGATGAACGCCTAGATGGAAAGAGATTATTGAGTATTTAGAGGGAGGAAAATACCCAAAAAGAAAAAGAATTTACCTATACATGATTTTGAGATGAAACAGGGCGTCCTGTATTATGTTAATAGCCAGAATGATAGGGCAGTATTTCAGCTAGTTATTCCGGACGCGTTGCGGTCATCAGCGTTAAAGCTTGCGCATGCTTCAAAAATTGCAGGGCATCCGGGGATCTTTAAAACGCACTTAAAAGCAAAGTCTCTATTTTATTTTCCAGGATTACTTTCTGAGGTAATCAATTTCGTGAAGTCGTGCCCTCGTTGCCAGAGGAGGAAAGGTACCCTTAAGGTACAAGCCCCACTTCAGGAATTTCCTGAAATTCGTGAACCGTTAGATCGTGTGGGGGCCGATCTGATTGATTTACACCACAGTCATTCAGGTAACAGATACGTGTTGGTGCTAGTTGACCATCTGTCTAGATACACTACACTAGTTGCATTACCTCAGAAGGATTCTCGTACGGTTGCAGATGCGTTCTTGCGTAGGTTCGTTACTGTATTCGGACCTCCTAAAGTTTTAGTCTCTGACCGGGGTCAAGAATTCAATGGGAATATATTTAGAGAAGTTTGTAAGATTTTAGAGACAACTTCGGCTTTTACAACGGCCTACCACCCACAAGCAAACGGAATGACGGAACGGACTAATCGTTCAGTCAAGGATATGCTTGCAATCCTTGCTGAACATGATGCAAACACCTGGGATGAACACCTACCCTATGTTCAGTTCGCCTTGAATACTGCCATCCACCAATCAATTAACACCCAACCACTTCATTTGTTTACTGGTAATTCATGCAATTTCCCGTCAGGTCTGCTTAACAGACATAATGTTGCATACGGGGAGGACTATCCTTCAGAGGTCCTTGGAAAAATGAGAAATGCATGGAATATTGCAGCTGAAGCGTCCAAGAAGGCACGGACTCGGTATGCTCATTTTTATGACAAGAAAGTGCGCCCTCTTGAGTTGAAGGAAGGAAGCCTCGTATTGAGAGTGAATGAGGCTGCGCCCGCCAATCAGAGCAGGAAACTAGCTCCGAGGTGGCGAGGACCATATAGAGTAATTAAAAGGGCGGGGCCGGTTAATCTTGTTATAAAAGGAGTGTTCGAGGACCAGGTGGAAAGGACAATTCGTGAATAAATTGAAACATTATCATGCTAGAGAGGAATTAGAACTGCCTTCAGCGGGTCTAGTTCCTGACTCAGCAGTGCTGACTCATGGCTTCACCGACGAGTCAGAAGATGAGGATGACCCTCTGTCATCGCTCATCAGTAGTCAGGTGCAGTCTCGCCACCCTATGGTGACGAGATCTCGCGCTATACAGTAAAGTAACTTCCTTGGTTAGTATAATTTAGTATTCATTAGATTTTCCTGTAAAGGCAATGAGATGTACTATGTCTATACTTGACTCAGGTAGCAACTTTTACCGTGCTCTGGGGTTCCACCTCCACCAAACCCAGAGTATATCTATGCTTCCGCTGTGTTGTGTCTGTCTGTTCCCAGGTCTGATTGGTACACCGACCCAGTTGTTCCAGCCACACGTGAACCCTTGTCTGTAAAGACCGAGGGGGGAGGCACGTTACACAAAGCCCTCCCCCCACCAGACCCAGTAACCCATACATCAGTTACTTTGGGGATGAGTGACTGTCCAAGAGTCACCCGGCCGACGCCTCACGTCACTAACGAGGTTGTCAGGGCCAGCGAGCTGTCCACATTATAGCAGTCACCGGAGGTGCCATACAACGCCGGGGTAGCTGTCTCGAGATCACCATACCCACCTGCTGCGTCATCAAGACTGCAGCCATTCCAGCAGTGTTGGAGGAGAGGTCAAGAAATGGAAAGCACGTAGCAGTACTCAAGAATTTCGCCGGAAGATTAATGATTACGTCATCTGAAGTAACAAGAAAGCGGAAGTAAGGCGGTCACAGGTGGAAGGCACGGTTTCCCTACAGAGTACCGGGACTCGCCAATAGAAGGTCGCAAAATTGTCTCCTTTGGCCTAAAGTCGGCGGTACGAGGGTATACACAGTTGGTGTTTACGGCCTAGTAACCTGGTGACATCAAGAAACGCCTGAGATGACGTGAGCAATGATGGAAGACGAGATTCACCTGTTCTGCAAACAAGCAACCCGCCTCTACGACCTTCTGACACCACTCCTGCTAAGAGACACCGTTGGTACATCCAGTCCTGCTCTGCTGTGGTCATCTGCGACAAGTTTAACATCAAGACTACCGTGTGAACTGTGATTGATATGAAGGCGTGTGGACTGTCGAGAGCAAGATTAATGGCCGAAGTAACAGTATTCTACAGCTGTCACTTGGCACTCCGCTCTACTACACTCTGTCGTCATTCAGGAGTACCGGATGGGAGTACAAGAGGACCAGGTATTGATGTCTACACATGGAGAAGCAAGATCGACACCGTCATCGTCAGCGACTACATTCAGCATCCAGCAGCATCGATTTTTTTTTCTCGATTACTCAATATGAACAATTGATACAAACAACAAAGTTGGCTCTGAACATCTGTGTAAAGAACATCTGGACACTTTTGTTTAAATGTTGAAAAACAGAGTTAGAATCAATACTTTTTAAATGTTGAAAAACAGATTTAAAATAATTCTGGTATAATATAGGAATTTTGCTCTATAAATTGGTCAGTAATCAAAATCGAAGCCCCTGTGTAATTGTCTCAGCCCAGAACAAACGGTTATGGAAAATTATGTTGTGCTATTTTTTTCAGAATGTTTGAACACAGGAGAGGCGGACCAATATAAACATTGACACTTCTAGTGAGTGAGAACACTTGGCTGTACAGTCAGCTGAAACCTGTGATATAGTATAGGAATTTTTTTTATATTTTTAGATACATGTAATAAACGTTAGGTGTGTTCCTTAACATGTCAAGGTTGACATTGATGGGGAGTGGTTAGTACACGGATGTGAACTGATAGTTCCGTAGTACGCTCCCGGATGACTGAAAGTTCAGTCTGATGATATAACTTTAATGTTTGTTTGAGCACGGTGTGGCCGGCTCTAGAGGACACATGGACTTGGCTAGTGAAGAGCCAAGAGAGTTTAATAGCTAGTTTTGATGGTAGAGTAGGGCCATG